>NC_056746.1:728794063-729094063 GCF_019279795.1 Protopterus annectens | reverse complement strand
TAAGGTTATCGGCTATAGCTTGTATGGGCTGCATTTCCTAGCAGTATCCAACACCCATTACGCCACCGCGAGGGGCATCAGTGACACATCACTGATCCAGATAGTTGATACTACATCTACCATACGGCCATCACACCATGTATGACAGGGATGATATGTGCAGCTATGTGGACAGGGCTGCATGGCATGGCGGGAGTATGTCACAGGTATGGCATAGGGATCTGTCCAACATGTGGCCATCCTAGTCATAGGACGGTGGTTGTCCATGACGTATGTCTTTCAGATCAGGCTATGGACATGTAGCATGTCTAACAGCACAGTGTGGCATATGTCTGTGTGCAAGGTGAATAGCATGCTGCATACTGGAGGTGAGTATTGTGGAGGCTGGTATCGGCCATCCACACATGGGTCCTACCCCTGGAGGGTGATATGTGTTCCAATATTGGTCACACAGGTGCTGTGTATGCCTGTCCAATGATCTCCGTGCTCATGGATACCACCCTGTCATGTCATGGGTACCTCGGATGACTACCTAAAGGGCCAGGGAGACGTCTCCAGCTCAGGGAAGTGTACTGCACTACACCATCCCTAACACAGTGTCCATAATGTTGACCACAGCCTAGGTGTTACTTAATGGGTACAGGGGTATTCCCCTAGTGGTGTCATTGCTGATATCATCCACCTGCATGTGCACATATGTCACACACCTCACACACAGCCCATTCTGTATGTTGTTCGCAACACTGTGACAACTATTCCCCATAGGTCATGGCCATTCACATCCACACATACACAGATGGCTGACATTTGTCTGCATGGTATGGGCTACAATGCGGGTGGGGTACAACACAATAACCCTGGTTTACTGTAGCTGACACCGTGTGATATGCACATGTCACTGTAGCACCTATAGTAGTTGTAAGTCTGTCAACAGGCCACTAGTAGAACACTCCTGTGACATACAGAGGCATTTGTAGTCAAACATCTGTACTGTCTTGTACATCTGTACTGCTAACATCTACATTGATAATGGTTCATGGACTTGCAGACCATACCCGGCAGTGTTCTGATGCAGTACCACCAATCATGACTGTTGTCAACACTTGTGGGTTGATATTATCCAACACCCTATCTGTAATGTATGGGCATGCTCGGCACTTGTTCAGAGCTTCTGGACACGTTATGAGCTACTGCTTAGTTTAGTACCCATTTCACACCAGTCCTCACAGGTACACTGTCTATCCATACATTTCCAGCTTGCTTACAGTACAACAGCTATCGTACACACATCATTCACATATCTTGTGAGACATGGTGGTTTATACAGCATGTCCACCTGGCATGTACCAGTGCTATTGCCTGTCACTATGATGACTATATTGTACATGTGGCAATAGAGCTATTTTCATGTACACAGTCAATACACACCTCCCAACATACAACAGTACAGCCTGTGGGGGATGCACATATGCAGCCCTACTGGGGGTTATACTGTCACCAACCTTGATTGCATCTGACAGTTATGTGGGGATGTGCAACATTGGCAACACACCCCACTCATCACATAGTCCCACATGATCCCCACCACAGGCCACACATACGGAGACACCTTGTACAGTACCCTTCCATACTCTGTGTGAGCACCAACAGCAGCACACATCGCCAAACACAACCACACCAACCTATAGCCCACAGACACTTGTGCCCATCACATACAGCCAATAGGGTGTCATAACATACACAACACACCTGTCATAGGTGACTGTCAGCGGTCACACTGCTGTTCCACTCAGCAGGCTACACAGGGCGATAGTCACTTACATCCTGCTGTCAAGTAACTGGTTCTGCAACATAACCTGTGCACAAATGCCACAAGTCAGCAGGTACGATGTGACTGTCATTTTCCATGTTTGTGTGACTGAAGTTGTATCTCAGGGCACAGACTACATGTGCAGGGACATGCAATAGCCCACCAGTGTTGTAGCCCTGATGATGTGTTCCAAGCCCTGGGGAGCATTTTGCGGTCATCCGGACCTGTTACCACTGTACTATGAGTGACTGTATCACTCTCAACAGTTGTCCATGCTTCTGCTGTCATTCCACAGGCATCTGATATACATCCACTTTGACAGACCTGGTCAAATAACATGATGCTGTGGCACAGTTGACCTGCACCTGTCAGCCCTGGGAGTACGGATCACAAGTTGGACTCTTGCTGCTTTTATACTGCCTGTCTTGCACAGTGTCCAATAACAGTCACCACCAGAATGGGATCTGGCTAGCGAAACATGTGGTCATGTCACACAATGCTTGACATCATCCTCTGTGATGCACGCAGGCAAGGCACACCTGATACTGCACCACTTCAATATCTCTGCAGTGACTGGGACCTGCCTCTTGGCTCACACCTGATACTGCACCACTTCAATATTTCTGCAGTGACTGGGACCTGCCTCTTGGCTCTGCAGAGCACACCTGCAATGACTGGTTATAGACAGACTGTACCTCTCAGGCATGTACCTGGACTGGCACACCCACGGCTGAGGTGTCCCCATATTCCACTATGTTGTACACACATCCCGGCTGGTTAGTTAGCACAATGCATCACAGGTGCTCCATGTGCAAATAACTGTGTCCGGAACTGCTATGCACAGTATTACCAGCTGCGGATACAACATACCCCACGGTTACCAGACCTCATTTCATGGTGTACTGGACAGTTGGGCTCATACTGCTGTTACTGATGTGAGACTTACAGTAACCCACACTTAACTGTGATAGCCGCACATGTACTGACACATTAGGCGTACGCTGTCTGTGAGTCATAACCTCCGCTTGGCTGGTTCGACCCATACACACCACCTCCAAGACCAACAGTATCCTTGACATGGACACTACCAACATGTGACTGCTGTTCCACACCTGGGGTTATCCCCTCATTGGTGGAATCCGAACATATGCTACTCACCCTTGTTAGCCACATACCGGCACCACACACTTCACGGCATACACAGTAGATGAGTACTACAACACCTACTACAGATGTTGTATGACAGCGGTAGTTGACGTCATGACACACGTGCAGGTGGACAATGCACATACAAACGCTGAGACATACCCCAGTGCACTTCATTAGCACGTACACGACAATATGGATCATGCTATTCCACACAGAGCCATGATGGTACACACCAGATAACAGACGACACTCTGGGGGTGCGGTTCCATGGATATACTTTACAACAACAGGTGGGGGCTGTTGCACAGTGGTGTACATTTCCATGGGTGGGGTAACTCACTGGTCAGCCTCGGTAGGGCCACGGGATCCCTCATCACATACTCCATAACTAGCTACGTACACATTACTGTGACACATTCCGAGATGTACCACAAGGCATTATGGTGGTATGTCAGTAGTCGTATGCAATACCCACATCTGCTCACCCATGCAGCTGTCACTCTGGAACATGACAGTAACAGGTGATGTTGGCAACATGCTGTCTGATGGCTTCAATGCTAACATTACACCCTCTCACTCCCTATGGGGCCACATTCCTTGCAGGAACATTGCGGTGTACCTGCGGTCACACCTACACAGTACTGACCTGCACTCTATATGTCCTAGGACACTGGCCCCTTGTCACCCTACAAAATCCCAGGATGTGATGTCCACAGACCTCTGAACGACATGCCTCCCCACTGGGACACCATATTCAGTAATAGCCTTGTACCAGACATTGTGGCCCCTGACTGGCACACAGCAACAGTTACAGTCCACACAGGTGGTGCCACAATGCACGACTAGGACTATTGCCCTACACACCTCACTGGATTGTTCTGCACGGCTATAGGGCACATCATCATGGACATCATTCACTGAGTCTTTGTTGTGCTCCAGTCCTTTGATGCCAGCTGGGTTGGTCTTGTTGGGGCCACAGCATGCCTCCTACACCTGTTGAACAACTTTCATACAGTCGCCAGAGTAGTTGATGACGACACAGGGCTCCACACAGCCTACATTGTCCTCTCGCTGCCTTTCAGCACCATTCTCCATTCTGGTATTGACAACATACACATCCACCTGCACATCACAACATATGTCTCAGGATGTTATGCAAAGTGGCTAATGGACGGGACACACACACTGAGGGTGGCATATCATATCACATACTGCATTCCAGTTACACTTGGCATACCACAGTCCTCAGTCATGGGGCCCTCATGTTTGGTATATGCTTCCCTGAGGTACAGGCTACCACTGAGGGGACTTCCTTGCCTAGCTTTACAGACAACTGCATACCAAGTGCTGTTGTTGATCCACCAGCTGATACAGACCCCATCCATACGGGTGTCACTGTGACGGATACCGATATGAACATCATGGCCTCAACTTGCATGACACTTGGTATGAACATCACCTTTGCAGTACACCATCCACCCACTGGTTATCACATAGGTGTTAGTCCCCTACATACATGTCACATTGTACGTGTTTGTAAAACACATGTATGTCGCGCACACTCCTGTGATTACCACATTGCCACTCTGGCGTGGATATCCTTCTACGTGTCCTCACATGTCTATACTGGGTGTGTAGCTGGTACATAGGCACCCATTGTACCGCTGAACACCGGACTTATACACACATCCATGGGTACAAAACTCCGCTTAGGGTGTACCTTACACAACAGCTTTACATAACTTAACATTAAAATGCCATGACGTTTATTGAGCTACGGCAGTTAAAGTTTGCGGCTGATGTACAGAAATCATGTCTGTACACATTTGCAGATTACATACTCAGGGGTGACCTCTGCTGCAAAGACAGGGCCCATGTCTGTAAATATGTTAATGGATATACTCCGCATATGTGACATAAACAATAGCCACTCTGAGCATGATGCTCATGGATATGTGCACACACATGACAGTGTGTGGCATGTGCTTGGGGGTTGCATTCCCAGACCGGACACTCACCATGCTTTGGGACAAGTTTCCTATGTACATCACACATGGACAGTCAGTAGCAGTGTTCATGTGATACCTCGCTTGGTGGATGGTGGACACATGTATGCCAGGGATCACTGCAGTGGCTGTACTGTGCAGAGATGCAGGTTACACATGGCTCTTCTGTACACAGGACACTACCCTAGAGAGGTGCCACTGGTGTGCACATTGTAGTTGTTGTTACACATAGACTTGCCAGACTGCATGGTACCCCACTATGAACCTGTGGAGCTATTACATGTCCTTTGTGCATGGTTACTGGAATAGCCCTTCCATTTAGATTAGCTGTCACGCTATTACAATGTCCCATGACTACAGGCCATATGTATCCTGTTATTGTACACGCCAATCATGTTCTTGTTTGTCTGTCACATCTCTTCTGCTATTCTAGTATGGGAGTAATGTTTGTGTCCTTTGCAAATGCAGAGTGAATTACATTATTTATTTCATCATAACTGTTTATACATAAATTAATTACATACTACTCACATCACTATACGATATCTTTGTTATGCATCATATGCCTGTTCTCCTGTGTAGCATATCTGACATATCAATCTACTGTACTATACATTCTACATGTTTTACATGGTATCCCATAATTCAAAGCATACTTGCACAGAGGGACCCCCTTAGACATGTCATTGATGTTGTATGCCCATACACATGCATACTGTTACAGTATATCTACATATACTATCCCCTGCTATGGCACGTACTTATTGGACATACCCTGCCACTGACGGCGGGTCGTATGACATTGTTCTTGTGCAGTCTGTGCTGTTTACCTTGTGGCCCACTGCTGGACGCATAACTTCTACAAGCATTAGTACGATCAGCAAGACATCACTACATAAATACCATTCCCCACTTTATGCATGGCGGACACATGTAATTACTGCAAACCAGGCTATGTATACACTGACATAACTTAATACAGAACATACTATACATACAATTAGTGTTCTACATACCTTGATATCGTTCCGGTATTTCGTCTCTATCTCGCTCTTCTGTAACACTCTTTAAACTGTTTTACGGTATGAGCATACAGTTTGCATATCTGGCAAGTCATCCTTATATACGTCAATACCTGCAACATGTGGTTTACTGCCGCCAGTTGGTGTTCCGGTGTGACTAATTACGTGCACTTCAGCTGTGCAGCTACTCCATTCACCAATTACGTGGCAACAGTGGGGTATAATTGAATTCTCCACTTGGACATTGGCCATTTGCCCTGCCTTTGGGGAGACGGCCTGTATTGTGTTTTGTTGTGTGTAATTGCAACTGCTATGTGTAGAGCCAAGTGTATTTTGGAGTCATGTCCCCCATGGATTGTGTGTGATGGCTTGAGTATGTGGTTCTACCTGTGACTACCTGTCATCCCACCCGTCTGATAATGGACTATTGCAAACACCTGTAACATCACCGTTTGTTCTGTTATATGACTGATACAATTTTGCATGGTGCCTTTAAATGTGTCTAACACAAGGTATGTTAACGGTTCAGCAGATGTAATTGACTAACTGGATGTTTGTGCTGTGATTATGGTCTGTATTGCTATTGTTTCCAGTGTGGGGGATGTAGGCAGGTGTACTTAGCATATACGGTTTTGTGGGGCTTGCATTTCTACGTAGTCCATATATATGTGTGTGGGCCCCTTCCCTAATTACAGTGCTATCACTTAATAGACTTCTGTTATGGGAATTTACTTTGGGTCATTGTTAATTGGTTTCTATAAGGTATGCAGGTGAGGTTGATACTTCCATATCTCCAGATGTACGGTGATATGCGCAGGGATATTTCTATATGACCGCTATCCCGTGTATGTCTGTCCCAGATATTTGCAGTCATTGCAGTGGTGTTGGTGTCAGACCCTCTGTGACATGGCTTGCCACCTTTTCATATGGCCATAGTTGGACACTTGCGGGTCACACAGTGGTGTTTACTGGCTGACATATGGCCATGGTCAGTACACAGGATAGCACATACTTTTATCCTCATTACATACCAAATTACATACCAATTGTTCTTGGACCTTAACTACTTTTATCCTCATTACATACCAAATTACATACCAATTGTTCTTGGACCTTAACTACTTATCAGTTTGCATGTAACATTTCCATTTCTTACATACAGGCATGAGTATTTCCTGCAACTATTGCATAATATTTGGGACATATTAATGTCCTAAACTCTCGGACAGTTGCCCTTTGTAATGTTTCATGTCAGGACACACCTGCCCAGGGGGGGCTGTCCCTCCCAATGTGGGACAGGTATTTTACCGCATGCCTATGGCTAGCTATACCCGCACCTACCATAATCATCTACCTCCGAGTTGCCACCTACAGACACACGATGCAGACACACACACACTTTACAGTCACACGGGAACACACATGGCACCCTCAACACACACAAACACAGGCTACATCACTCACAACCACAGTTGTACATGGTACCTACATGGACCGCACCGCCGGCAGCGGTGACTACATGTCCTTACTATCGTCATATTGCTCACAGTTCTACTGTTCCAGTACTGTATTCTTTCTGTCTTTCAGCCTCCTGGTTACGCGTGTTGGTGTGTGACACATTCCATAGTTGGCGGTATCCTATTTATTTGTATCTCAAAGGTGTTTTGAATGTCGTACACCTATCTATATATTTGCAGATGTCAGTGACTCCTTATATATCAACATATATCACAGTATTGCCCTTTCTATCTGTATTATATATGTGTATGTATATATATATATATATATATATATATATATATATATATATATATATATATATATATATATATATATATATATATATATATATATATTTATATATATACATATCTCGGACAGGGGTGGTGACAGGCATGCTACGCCTTTCATTGTGTGTTTGTCAGTGTATACTGTGTTTCCTGGACTCCGCACGTTTGTGTCTGTACCTGTCACATTACACACCTGCCATAGGTTAAGATTACCTCCCGTCCCACTTTGCGAGGGACAGTCTCTCTTTGTGCAGTTGTGTCCTGCAAAATATTTGTGAGCATAGCAAATGTCCTGCGATATTGGGACAAACATATTCCCTAAAGTTTATGTAATAGTTGCATAAAACACTTATTCTGTATCTGACCCACCTACATGTTAAAGGACATGGAACACGTACCTGCGACCATTACTAGAATAAGCTTTTTATCTCTGCAAAACACTGACATTCTGGTTTTCGTACTGGCCGGGTGTATGTGTCATCCTGCAGACATCTGGCATTTGTCCCACATTGGTCATTTGAAATGTGGCAACCCTACCGTACGTACATCTTGCCTAGCAATAGTGTTGGGTGATTGTATACATGATTGCCTGTTCCACTCCTGGCAGTGGTCGTTTTACCCTTCAGAGCAGGCGCTATTTGTTCAGGGGTGACTAATACTGGTTTCACCTGTTCTGTACATCAATGACCATGATCTGCGCAGTGGTCGGTGAAGCTTAGCCCTGTTTCGCGCATATCCGTATAGTCGTATTTAAACATCGCTTACCAGCTCTGGGCAATGCTTATTCCCGCTAACGTGTGCTACACATATTCTGATGACCTGCATCCGGAATGCATTACCCGTGCTGTCGGGAATACGTTACATCCCTTGCGGGACGTGGGACTGGGAACATGCACGACAGTCACTGCATGTACCACTTGGACATCTGGGGGTTGTACAGGTATTATGTCATTTTGTATGTGAAGTACACTACAGCAGTTACTCCACACTACACTCACATGGATAACTCCATTAGTTTACAAATTGATGAGTCCAGTTAATGGTATGTCCATGAGATGTTTACTGGCTGTACTCCAGCATTGGGTATGTATATCACAATTAGCTACAGCCGATAATGTGCTACACCTTCATACGACCGTGGATGCAGCATGCTGGGGTGATGGATGCCTGTCATAGGTACATCCCCTGCCTTGACACAACATCCATGATTACATTTTGTGGAGCCCCTCAGTAACACAGCGGGGAATCCGTCATGAGTGTGTGTAGGACAGTGCTTACACACATGTGCACTCGCGATTGCCTATGCTCCAGTAAGCGACAGTTGCTTACTCAATGTTGTGGCGACGGGAGTCACTGTTTGCCCCGTTTGGTGTTTTGCCTCTGACAATCGGGTGTGTACCTACCGATGTACCTGAGAACCTATACACACAGCACCGACAGATGCTGATAGGCGCATCTACTGTTCAGGTGTTGACATTTCCGTGTTCCAATGGCTGCTGCGTGTACAATGTTTGAGGTCTGCTTATGTAGGATTCCACAGTGGGCCACCTATACATCACAATTTACAGGTGGTTGTGTTTGTATGGATGGCACACAAACACAACCACCTATACATCACAATTTACAGGTGGTTGTGTTTGTGTGCCATCCATTTTACTGTGTGTGCAGGTGGGGAGGGGTGTCAGTCCGTGGGACCCTACACTGTCAAGGTATGTGCTATACGTTCCCTCTTTGCCAAAGCGTAGGCATATTGGGCACACCTCCATCTGCCTACTGGGGCTGGCACAGTGTGTCCGTGGTCTGGATTCCTCTGTGCCTGTGTTGGCCTTGGCAATTGCGGTGGGCTGTGAGGCCCTCCCCCATTTTGACCCTGCTGCAGCTGTTTCTGCAGGACCATATTTTGTACCATGGCACATACTATGAAGATGTGGGCACACATGCCTGGAGGGTACTGCAAGGCTCCACCAGATGTGTCCAAGCACTGGAACCGTGATTTCAGCATCCCGAACAGATGCTCTGTGATGATTCTGGTTTGTGCAAGTGCCTCATTATGGCGTTCTTGCATTGGTGTGTGTGCATTTCTGATGGGGGTCATCATTCATGGCTCCAGTGCATAGCCAGCATCCCCCACAAGGTGGCCTTGTGGGATGTCCCCCCTGACAAATACCTGATACAGCTGTGAGGCATGCCAGATATGGGAGTCATGGTAGCTTCCAGGGCTGCCAGCACACACATCCATGATAATGCCCTGGGCATTGCACACAACCTGGCAGTTGATGGAGTGGAATCCCTTGTGGCTTATGTAGTGCCTACCATACTCACTGGGTGGTGACTTGATTTGTATGTGCGTGCAGTCTATCGCACCCAGTACCTCCGGGTAGTTTGCCACACGGTGGAAGTGACGCATATTGCTGGCCAACTCCTCCTGAGTTCGGGGGAAGTATATATGCTCATCAGCATGTGGTAACATGGCATCCAGGAACAGGTGTAGTACCCTGGATGCAGATGCCTGTGAGATCCCCATTATATCTCCAGTTGGCCTTTGAAAGGTACCCGTGGCTAGTATTCGCAAGCTTACACATACATTTGTATCCACTGGGATGAGTTCCCCTCTGTTGTTTCTGGTTCTCAGGCGTGGCCGGCACAGCTCTACTATTTGCTGTAAGATGTCCCTGTCCACCCTGTAATGCTCTATCTCCAGATCATGTAGCCCCTGGTAGGTTACCCTTCGTCTGAACACTCTTCTCCTCCTCCGAGGCCTACGGTGGTTGTCAGCATCATCCTCCACAACACCGTCGGTCTGTAACACATGCTGATGAACCACAGCTATGGCAGCTGTGTTGGGTGCTTTCACACTTTATACTGTTTTGCTGTGAACACTGATGATGTCATAGGGTGTGTATGTACGGTCATGGCTACAGGGTATCTTCTGTGTTTTATTAATGGAACCACTATTGTGCTGCCTTTGGTGTTGCAT
Organism: Protopterus annectens; assembly: GCF_019279795.1. NCBI lineage: Eukaryota > Metazoa > Chordata > Ceratodontiformes > Protopteridae > Protopterus > Protopterus annectens. The sequence goes on along the minus strand of NC_056746.1, from coordinate 729,083,309 downwards.
TACATTTGGATGCCGTGAATTGCCTCCTGCCCTTCCATTTCCATTTGTGCACGTTACACCTACCATTTGCTGGCATGCATCCAGCAGCCTGCTTTCATTTGTACTTTCCTAGACCTGGCTTATCTTGTGTAATGTGTGCTATTGACAGTCTACTGTGGGTTTGCTTTGCTCTGCTATGACTGTTCTCCTATCTTTGCATTTCAGGTCCTCCCCTCCTTTCTTTGCAATCCTATGCCTCCCCTATCCTGTTTTGCAGGTTTCTGCATGCAGGCTTGTCTACTGCTGTCGATTGGCCGCCATGAGTTGATTGGTGTTAATTGCTCATTAGTACACCAATTACCCTGCTTTGGCATTTCCTTCTTTTCTTCCCTGACCTTCCTGTTTGTGCTATTGTTTGCGGCGCTTGCATCCGCTTACCGGGTTTCGGGCACGATTTCATCCCCGTACACATGCGCTTTCGGGCACCATGTGTGCTCGCAGCTAAATAGTTCTATACCTTTCTCCCCATCCCTGTCCTGCAGCTTTGCTTAGCAACGACCAGGCCAGATTTTCATTGCTCCAAAACAAAGTTACAAAGAATAAATCCTTACAAAACAGTGGTAAGCGCTTTCAGGGATCTACCCCATTCATCAGACAACAGTCAAAAATCCCATAATTCATTAAATACTGGAGGATAGTCACATAATGTTTCAAAATTTCAATTGTACCCAATAAGGACATAACAATTAGTGCATCAGTACATATTAACACAGTTATGCAAATAAGAAGACCATATACTAAAGGAATTATAGCTAAGATAAATAAGAAATGTGTATAACCTTGTGTGGTGTATAACTATATATAATAAAAACCTGATTGTCCTAGCAGCAACATTATATATCCATATATATATATATATATATATATATATATATATATATATATATATATATCTACATATATATATATATATATAAAAATACATAAAATACAATACCAGTGCATCCAGCTTATATAGATACATACATTAACATTTGTATATGAAATATAAAATGCTAATATATATATATATATATATATATATATATATATATATATATATATATATATAATCAGACAATCTAAAATACAATGTAGAAATATATAGAAAATGTATTGTAACATATTAAAAATCTAAAAATTCAAGAGAATCAATGTTTCAAAGGTCAAGCTTTTAAAAAAGGTTTTTAAGTGACACCATTTGATTCAAACCGGGGGCTTGTCTGCATTAAATCTAATAATCCATCTCTGCTCAGCAGCTTCTGTGTCATTAGATAAATTACCCCACCTTAATTTCTCAAACAATATTTGTAAAACCAGAAATTTAAAAATATGTTCAGGTCCTGTATTCATGTTGTGCATAGCAATCGCACTATTCTCCTTACAGTTCATAATATCCCTATAATGTTCCAGGATCCTGTCCTTCAGGAGTCTATTGGTCTTACCTATGTAGAAGCTGTAGCATACTACACAGTAGGCGAAGTAGACCATGTTTGATGTGGAACAATCAGCGTAGATATTACTGCTATGACTTAATTTCTTCGAGGGATATGTAAAGGTCCTGCCATTGTGCATGTGTTTACATGCTCCACAATTTCTACACATGTATGTGCCCAGTCTATCTGATCTACTGACAGTATTGGTTGCGGCATTACTATAACATAGTTCATTTCTCAATGTTCTATTGTTCCTAAAAGTGAAAATTGGCTTAGTCCTAATTATTCCCTGTAGGTTGTCAGTCTTGGATAGAATACCCCAATTTTTGGTTACTACATCACATACTACACTTATGTTGCTTGCAAAAGTGAGTGGAATCCTAAGTTTGTTGTCTGTGTCTGTATGTATATGCCTTACCTCATCTCGATCATTGACTTGCCCGCTTGCTCGAGTTGTAGTGTGCGTATCATAATAGGGTCTACATCTACCCGCCCTAGTGCTCCAACCATCTAGAATGCACCTATCTATAGTTCTAGCATCATAGCCCCTGTTTAAAAACTCAGATTTAAGTTGGTCCAGGGCTATTTGTAATTCATCATCATCATCATCATCATTAAACAGTCTCATAATCCTGTATACTTGGCCTTTGATGATGTTGACCTTGGTGTGGTTCGGGTGCATACTGGTGTTATGTAGGAACGTGTTTTTTCTAACTTGTTTCCTAAACAAACCAGTTCTAATCTGGTTTAATTCATATTTTCTTACTTTGATGTCAAGAAAGTCAATTTCAGTCATGGAATATTGAGAGGTAAATCTAAGAAATTGAGTTGTATTATTGAGGTAACTGAAAAATGCATTTAGCTCTACCTCTGTACCATTCCACACTATGTTATAATAATGCCGCAACCAATACTGTCAGTAGATCAGATAGATTGGGCACATACATGTGCAGAAATTGTGGAGCATGTAAACACATACACAACGGCAGGACTTTTACACATCCCTCGAAGAAATTTAGTCATAGCAGTAATCTCTATGCTGATTGTACCACATCAAACGTGGTCTACCTCGCCTACTGTTTCTACATAGGTAAGACCAATAGATGCCTGAAGGACAGGATCCTGGAACATTATATATATATATATATATATATATATATATATATATATATATATATATATATATACATATACATATATATATATATATATATATATATATAGTGTTGTCGCTAGGATTATCAGGTTTTTATTATATATAGTTATACACCACACAAGGTTACACACATTTCTTATTTATCTTAGCTATAATTTCTTTACTGCATGGTCTCTTTAATTGCATAAATGTACTAATATGTATTGATGCACTAATTGTTATGTCCTTATTGGGTACAACTGAAATTTTGAAACATCATGTGACTAACCTCCAGTATTTAACGAATTATGGGATTTTTAACTGTTGTCTGATGAAGGGGTAGATCCCTGAAAGCGCTTACCACTGTTTTGTAAGGATTTATTCTTTGTAACTTTGTTTTGATCTTTTCTTTATTTTTGTAATAAATTTCCCAGCTGTGGTACTGTCACTGCTCTTACTTTTGTTGCTTTTCACTTTTCACTGAGAGTTTTGTGCTTAGAGAGAGGATATTTACTTTTATTTATATATCAACACATTTATGCTATCAGGAAAGGTGATGAAAGGAATTCATTGTTTAGGCATTCTATATTATGTAATAATTTTAAAAAGTGTTTGTTTTTTAGTTTGGAGAAAGTCCCAGTCTGTCCTACAGGAGGGGATTGGGAAAATACAAATGAATACAATAAACTGAATTGGTAAATGAGATTAAATACAAGTGCATTTTCATGTATTGTTGTGAATGTACAAAAGCACTCAATAAACTTGCTGGAATTATTTAAGTTGAATAGCTTCCTTATTGCTGGGTGCTCTGGAACTAGGATGAATGTTTTAGTACTTTTATTTGGTTTATAACTTGTTCTTAGTTCAGTTAGTTACAGGCATTCCGTGATGCTGCATCATGAAGAGGTGAGCACTGCTGTGGACTGTCTATGCAGCGTACTTCAGATGTTACTGAGACAATCTGGAGGAAGGGAATATGATAATTAGCCATATGCTCTATCCCAGAAATGCCTGCTGTCAGGCATTTAAGCAGCTGAGAGAATCAGTGAATATTTTTGCTTAGTAAATTACATTGGCCATCCATGTAAATGAAGACTGACAAAAATCTGTGTTCACCCAGTTCTGTTACAAGTAAGCGCCAGTGTGTTTAGTGGATTGCTAGTGTTCTGGAGTGTGTGTAACTGCTAGTGTGTGTGTATGCAGAGCTATATGTGATGTGTGAGAGGCTGTCATACTGCCACACTTCCCTAGACTAATGCACCAATCCTGCAAAAATGGGGAAGACAATATATATATATATATATATATATATATATATATATATATATATATATATATAAAATATTAGAATTGCAAAGTATTATAATATATTAATATTAAAATATAATAATATAATTACTATTATATATATATACTATATATATATATATATATATATATATATATATATATATATGGGTTCCATACACTAGATCGAATTTTCACTAATTCGAAATAGTGCATGGAATGCTCACTGCAGCGAAAGTGCACTTAATCGAAAGTGCACTTACACGAAGTTCAGTACAACGAACGGGTGTTGTACTGAACTTCTGTGCAGTACTCACAGACCTCAGGGTTAGGACACAGGTCATAGTAAGGGGATAGTCCTAACCCTAAGGTCTGTGATGCCTACAGTGCAGTGAAGGACATAGCAATGCCCTCCACTATGGTGCAATAGTCACGAACCTTAGGGTTAGGGCTTGGGTTAGGGTAAGGGGATAGCTTTACTATCCCCTTACCCTAACCCGTGTCCTAACCCTAAGGGCCGTGACTATCGCACCATAGTGGAGGATATAGCTTGTTTTTTCTGTCCTCCACTGTGCTGCAGTATTTTCAGTGAAGTGCACTTACGCAAAAGTTCACTTTCGTTAAAGTGAACTTTCGCAGAAGTGAGGCTTCCTATTACAAGTTAGAAGTAGTGAACTTTGTTCTTATAATAGGAATCCATATATATATATATATATATATATATATATATATATATATATATATATATATATATTTACAGAACAAAGTTTTGCGGCATGAAAGATGTGGGGCAGAGGGAACACAAAAAAACAGGGATAAGTCTTTATATCATACCTTAGAAAGATTCATCCCCTCTAATTACACATTTTAATCCTCTGTACTACCACCACCTCCTCCAAGTACCAGGGATACTTTAAATATTACCTAATTTTTTCAAAATAAAATAAAAAATTGCAATGAAATGCAGCAAAATGCATGTGTGGGTGGGTGTGGGGTGGTGAGGATGTTCAAGCCCTGCACCTTTGGCACAGTTAGCAGCAGCAGCATCAACCCAGTACACTAGCCAGTCAATAAGTGGAAATGGGATTTTTTTTTTTTACATAATAAGTATGGAACTTTAATGTCTGTCATTATTCGAAAACAGTATTAGTTTTTTTAAGTTTTGAGGGACAAAGTACCTATAAGAGGCATGCGCAAGAGCTTCCTGTAAAATCAGGAAGAGTTGAGAGGGATGGGAATGTGTCCATGTGGGAAAGGCTTTGGTAGAAAGCCAAAAGAAACACTAGATAACACCAGGAGGAAGGTTTAAACTATTTATTAGAACAGTAGCTCTAGCATCGTGATGCACTTTACCACAAAGAAGTATGAAACTCTAATACCTGGCAATACTGAATGACTGCAAGGATTTATGATTTGCAAGGGGAGGGGCAGAAAGATGAAGTGACATCAGTGGCATTATGTCAACTCTGAAACAAGAGGAGGCATTTCAGTGCCTGCATGCATGTGGGTGTACATGTGGGTGAGTGAGTGAGTGAGTGAGTGAGTGAGTGAGTGAGTGAGTGAGTGAGTGAGTGAGTGAGTGAGTGAGTGAGTGAGTGAGTGAGTGAGTGAGTGAGTGAGGGGCCAAAGGGATGCATGGGTTGCAATGTTGACAATCACAGAAAAATGATGATTTGCACTTGTGATAGTTAAGGAAAATACAGAGCTATGGAAATTACCTAACAATGAGGTTTTTGAATCACAATTTCCCACACTGCAGAAACAGTACCTTTTGACCACAGCTCATACCTCCACCAGCGCATTTCTTTCTAAATACCAAGGATTCTCTTCACAATTGTTCTATATGGTCTATTTGTGCTGTCAAGCAAAATTTTTGTGCATATTGTTTTCTTCTCAGAATGTACAACTTTTATTGCATTTCAATTAATCTCCTAACTGATTTTTAGAAGAAATTATTAAAACACAGTTTAGGTAAGAAACATGGTAAAGCAATTTTGCCTTATATATTCACTAATCAATTATGCATTCACAACTATACTTCCCATGGTGTATATGCAAGGTGTGAGATTATATAAAACACATCTTATCTATCAGTTGTTCTTTTTTATAAAAATATCTATTAAATATCAAGCATTAGAATGTTCTCCATCAAGGTATTAATGTACAATTAATGCCCGCTGAAAAACAAGTCTGCTGCTTCACGGCAGTATACCAAGCTGCTGCAGAGCTCGGACTGCAAAAAAATAATGGCCGCCATTACTTTACACTTGCTAAGCAGCACTTTTGCTGTTTAGTGAGTGTAAAAAGTAAAATAAACAGAAAAAAGTGTATGTATGTGTATGAGTGTGTTTATGTTTCTGTCTTTGTGTGTGAGTGAATGTGTGTATGAAAGCAGAAGAGATTGCATGTGTGAGAGATCAACAGAGAGAGTGAGAATAATCTTGTGAGAGTGAATGTGTGTATGAAAGCAGAGGAGGCTGTGTGTGTGAGAGATCAAAAGAGAGTGAGAGCAATCTTGGGTGAATAACTATATTATTTTTTGTATATTTTTTGGTGTAAAATGCTTCCTCCAATACTATTTACATAAATTACAGAAAGTTTGAAACATTAGGTGGAGGAACTATTTTACATCAAATATATATAAAAAATAATATAGTACTTAAAAAATAAGTAAGTAAAACACAACAGTTTTACGGAGAACCCATTTCTAAGCAAGATAATGCCCTCCAGAATGTATGTTCATTTGTAATTAATACCCTTATAAGGGAGTAGAGGCCCTCCACCTGTGGCGTCGGACTTCATAATACATCTGGGTGGGCATTAAATGTACATTAACACATGCCCTGCCGGGCATTATTGCTTACTTAGATTATATTTAAAACTAGCTGCTTTCAATCAACTTATAAACATTGTTCAAAATGTTACTATACAGTAAATTCATTTATTAGAATGGTTTACCTCAGTATCTAGAAACGATGTTTGGAGGAAAATATTCTAAGAAAAATTATTTTAACCTTCAGTGTTTACTTTTTAAAACCATCTTCATTTAGCAACTAATTCACCAGAGTTCAAACATATGTATGATATTCCAATCCTTTACCATTTTCTGTTGTTTTGCATTTTTATCTCATACCTTTAACAGTGGCCAGAATTCATGAAATTTGTGTTAAGCTTGTGTGTGCAATGAACAGCGACGTGTTTGCTAATTTGCATTCATTAAGCAGCTCTGCACATCACAACAGGCTGCAAATCAAAGGTAAGTGGCAGAATATGCTAATTAAGGTATAGGTAGGTGAGTGAAGCAATTCAATATGGCAGAGCGATTCAGGAACATATAAATCTCAGGCATGCAGATCTCAATTACTTTTAGCCTTAGTAGCAATACTGTTTGGAATACAGATGCAAATACACTTAGAACAAATGCTAGTTGTTGCAGCTGTTATCATCTATATATATATATATATATATATATATATATATATATATGTGCAGCAGGTTTTAATTCACAGGTGCTGCTACTACTGGTGACAGACCTGGGCCTAGAAGGAGAAGAGTGTTCAGAACATGTTTGACGTACCATGGACTTCATGTTACTGAATTGTAAGAACACTACAGGGTAGACAGGGATACCTTTGTGCAAATAGTCAAAATCTTCCACCCTCATCTGAAATCCTATGGAAATATGGATAACCCATCCCAGTGATACCCAAGGTATGTGTAGCATTACACATACTAACTAGAAGGCACTTTTCAGATAGCCACAGGGAATATATTAGGGGTGTCACAGGCCTCAGGTTCAAGTACATTACAATAATTTCTCACTGTAATGCAGCAACATGTAAGGAGGCATAGTATTTTTCCAAGTACCCCAGAGGAGAGCTATCACCATGCAATATTTATGCCTTAGCACATTTCCCTGAAGTTATGTGGGGCATAGACTATGCGCACATTGAAATAAAAGTGACACTTGATGAACAGGGAAATAGGCACTTCAACAGAAAATGATATCAATCAATCAACTGTTAGGTATCTGCAATGTCCAAGGGATCATCTATAATGTGAGCATAGGCAACCCTGGCAGTTTAGATGACTCCCAGATATTGCACACCTGTGACCTTTAAAGGTTTAGTAGAGGCAACTTTCCAGAAGGGCATCTAGTGAAGGTTGCAGGTTATGTGCTGAAACCTTGGCTCATTCAGTAAAGTGGAGATAAAAATGATTGCCCTCATATGTAAGTATGGTACTTTAGTAAGATAAAACATTGTTCAACTTTACAGAAATGTCAGCAGTAACTCATGAATGATAAATACAGCATAAATATTACGCTATTAAAATGTATACAAAAATGGCTTTTCCCAGCATATGATGTAAAGGCTATATGTTATTCCAAAGCAGGTCTGTGTCGCAACAACACCGACAATGTTAAGTCAGATTTCACAATCATCTAAATAGGGGCATGTGCAAGTATACTTATGCATCTCTGAGAAATAGAAAATATAGCCGTAATACATAAGACTCAAATTAGGAATATGCCATACAGACTAACAAAACAAATACGCACTGACCAATCTCAAATGCTTGGCATGCTCAGTACTGTGCATCACTCGTAAAAGCTGCCCAGCTTAGACACCCCAACAGTGACCAGTGCAATCGTAGCATCATCTGCACAAGGTACTAAAAAAACAGTAATTCATAAGTAATAGGACTCTATCACTAATAACAATACTACAAAAGCCATAAGGATCACAAACTAAATGACACTCAGTTGAACTTGAGCAGAATAACAAAAAAGCGGAATTCAGTGCAACATGTTTAAAAAAGCAAGCATCTGATTAAGCAACCATTAGCTATCCACTCTGTGCATTCAACACAGGCAACCTTAAGTCAAAAAGAAATATACAAAGGGCATGACGCAGTCATCATTTCTTGCACAATGTGGTTGGCATGGAGGTTACAGCATGGCAAGCCTGACACCAAATAATTGTGTGTGTGTGTCTATGTGAGAGTGAGACAGCAGGTTAACTGCAAGTATGCATAGGCAGTGCCAGTAGCAATAGGTGTAAAGAAGTCAATATTATTGAGTTATAACCAAGAACAAGAACTGGAAACCTTGTAGCTTCACACTTTTATTCACAAACCTGTTCTCTTTCATCCAAGTATCACGGACTTCATCAGAATAAAACAACCATCTCAAAACTTGTTTAAATATCTAATTTTCTTATTTTTGAAAATCAGATTTACAAACAAGTAAGTAGCAATTGGGGCAGGATGTGCCCCCATCTTTGCAAACATTGTTCTAGCCCGATGGGAAAAAAACTTGTATTTTCACATCAGGTTTTAAAGAAGAGTGGAGTATGTATGGTAGATTTTTAGATGATATAGTAATTTTTTAGAAAGGAAGTGAGTCAAGATTATTGGAATTTTATGATTATTTGAATAATTGTACAACGTTCTAAAAGTTTACTATGAATATGGATTATGAGAAAGTTAATTATCTTGATGGCACTATTCTTAAGGATAGGACCAATAAGAAATTTGTGTCTACATTATATAGGAAACCAACATACTCAAACACATTGTTACACTTCAGTAGTTGCGATCCCTTACATTAAAAGAAGGCTCTGGTTAAGGGCCAGTATGTTTGGTTAGCCAGAATGGTGTCTGATAACAATATTTTTTTGAGCAATGTGGCATCTTGATGGGTATGTTAGGAAGAAGAAGAGGTTACCCAGAGACACTTGTGGACAAGATTCTTTGGGAAGTAAAAAGAAAAAAGAAGTGATGATAGTTATATACCAGTTATCTGCACCTTTCTGGCTAGTACGGAATTAAGTAATGTGTTTGACAGTAAAGTTAAAGATTGTAGGAAGAGGTTATGTGTTGTACCATTCAATAAAGATTTTTTATTCCATCAGTGGTATAATAAGGAGAAACGGGGATCTTTTTGAAGTGATCCAGATTATATAAAAATTGTTGGAGAAAAAGTAAACATTGTGTATAAAAAAGAAAGTAGCTTTAAGCAGTTGCTTGAAAGGGCATAGAATAATAGAAACCACAAAGTTTGAAAAATGTCTAAGTGTGGGTCATGTGCGCAATGTTGTAACATTCTGGCATGTAAGAAAATAAATCTTGGGGGACATTTTGTTGTAAATGTCCTCGGAAGGTTCTACTGTTATTCTAAAGGAGTGGTATATGCTGCTGTATGTCAGACATGCAATTATTTCTATATAGGAAAAACTGTAAGGGCTCTTAAAGATTGAATATATCAGCATTTCTATGACATCAGGTAAATGGACACTAAAAATGCATTATTCAGACATATTTGTGAAAATAAAGACTATGTATTTAAATTTTGTATTATTGACCAAAGTGATTTGGGTCCTGTGGGGACCTGAATCAGATTATTTAGAATATTTGGAATTACAGTGGATTTTACGAAGTAATGCTGTAACATACCCAGGTCTTAATACAGGAACAGGGAATGCTATGGCAATAAAGACCTGCAAACAGTAGAACAGCACAACAAATATTGTGCATCCGACAATTGAACATATTGGTGTAGAGGTCAATACTAGGCTTGTTGCCCTAGGGAATGACAGCTCAGCCAGAGTGTGCTTGGCATCTGCATCCCCAGTAAAGTAGGCTACTGTGCCACTGTAAAGTAGGACACATAAGGCAATGTGTGAGGCTAGTGAGCTGTGCCTCTGTCAAGCAGGGGCACAGTGGAGATCCCAGGGTTTGAATGTGCTAAGCCACAGCCATGTTGTCGGAGTGTGCTGGAAGAAGGTTGCTGAGGATCTCTAACAGTAAGTGGCCATCAATAACAGACTGAGGGGAGCCCTATCTGCATTCTCTGTACAATTCCACTGTCAACACTGTGTTGTGATGATTATGTGTGAATGAAGTGCCGTGCCGGAACTGTTCACAGATGTCCTCCCTCTGTGGGCTACAGCTCTGCAATGTATTAGCTCACTCTGTCTGTTGTATGGCTCATATATGGCTGGTGTACACCTGACAGGTGTCTTGATGTGGAGCAGTCATGGGTATATGTGGGATAGCATGATCAATGCAAACTGTACACATGCTCATAGAATGCAATTGTCAAGGATTATGCTGAGTGGCCAGTATAGTCCCACAGCATGGGTCCTCTGAAGTCGTCCACCCCAGTCTTCACAAGTGTAGAGTCTGCTTGTGCTAAATCCAGTTTGTGTGCAGTGACAACCTTGCCTGGGGGTGGAGATGGGATATGGATGTCCAGGGAAAGGTGGGTATGGTCAGATATCAACAATGGTGGTCTACCTCTGGTGTGGAACAGTGAGTACCCATGTTGCAGATGGACAGGTGCAATATGTATTCCTCCATGTGGCTGTGGTGTGTGGTTCTGCCATAGCACATGGACCCACAAATTGTAGTGGCTGTAGGGTAAAGTGGTAGAGGCCTGAGTAGTTCTCACACACAATATGCCTGTACCTGATGTTAACAACTGGAATGGTGTATGTGAACACCTGCATATCCCGGCACTGTTCCCAGGGAAGCTAAGTGTGTGTCCTGGATGTGGGTGTGGTGTTCTGGACTGGCTGTGTTGTGTGTTACAGGTCCTGTGGTCACAAAGCATGGTATAGAACATAACCTGACAGTGCGATGTGCATATCTGACCCTGACGTAGGTGGCTGCAAATGCGTATATATGCTATCCCCCACCTGACAGGTAGTACTACATGTACATACCTCTGTAGAAATAAAGATGTCAGCACCCTATAAATACTGCAGGTGCAGAACAGATGCCCAGTACTTCAGATAGTGCGCTCTGCTAATGCGTCTCCCTCAAGTGTCATAATATAGTTAGGTAGGGGTTTGACTCCTGCAAATGCTCAGTGTGTGGGTGGGTGAGTGGGGTTTGTGTGTGTGAAAGTCTGTTTGAGGAAATGTCCCTTTTGGCAACTGGGAAAACACACTACAGGATACACATTCCCCTTTCTAAACACTGATGATGTCAGCACCCTATAAGTACAGCAGGAGAAGGAAAACCTCCCAGTAATGCGAATAGCGCGCTCTGCTACTGCGTCCGTCTCGAGTGTCATAACATAGTTAGGTAGGGGTTTGAACCCTGCAAATGCTCAGTGTGTGTGGAGGGGGTTAGTGTGTGTGCAAGTCTATATGAAAGAAATATCCCTTTTGGCAACTAGGAGACAACACTTCAGGATGCACATTCCCCTTTCTAAACACTGATGATGTCAGCACCCTATAAGTACGGCAGGAGAAGAGAAACTTTCCAGTAATGCGAATAGCGCACTCTACTACTGCATCCATCTCGAGTGTCATAACATAGTTAGGTAGGGGTTTGAATCCTGCAAGTACTCAGTGTGTGTGGAGGGGGTTAGTGTGTGTGCAAGTCTGTATGAAAGAAATCTCCCTTTTGGCAACTAGGAGACAACACTTCAGGATGCACATTCCCCTTTCTAAACACTGATGATGTCAGCACCCTATAAGTACAGCAGGAGAAGAAAAACCTCCCAGTAATGCGAATAGCGCCCTTCGCTACTGCGTTTGTCTCGAGTGTCATAACATAGTTAGGTAGGGGTTTGAATCCTGCAAATGCTCAGTGTGTGTGGAGGGGGTTAGTGTGTGTGCAAGTCTGTGTGAGGAAGATGTCCCTTTTGGCATCTGTGAAAGCACTCTACAGGATGCACATTCCCCTATCTCAGCACGGATTATGTCAGCACTCGATACGTACAGTAGGAGAAGGGAAACCTTCCAGTAATTCGAATAGTGCACTCTGCTAATGCGTCTCTCCCGAGTGTCATAATATAGTTAGGTAGGAGTTTGAAACCTGTAAATGGCATGTGTGTGTGTTTGGATGTGTGGACTCTGTGTGTGTGCAATTCTGTATGAAAAAACATGTGTTTTTTTGAAATCAGGAGATCACACTACATGATGCACATTACCCTTTCCAAACAGTGATGATGTCAGCACCCTATACATACAGCTGGAGAAAAGACATCTACCAGTAATCAGAATAGCGCAATCTGCTACAGCGTCACTCTCAAGTGCCATAACATATTTAGGTAGGGGTTTGAAACCTGCAAGTGTGTGTTTGGATGTTGGGAGTTTGTGTATGTGCAGTTCTGTATGAAAAACATGTTAGTTTTGGCAATCAGGAGATCACACTACCTGATGCACATTACCCTTTCAAAACACTGATGATGTCAGCACCCTATGAGTACAGCCAGAGAAGAGGAACCATCTAGAAATCCGAATAGTGCGCTTTGCTGATGTGTCTCTCTAACGTGTCGTGGCTTAGTTAGGTAGGGGTATGAATCCTGCAAATGGCAAGTGTGGGGGTAGTAGGGTGTGTGTGAGTGGGAGAGAACAGATCGTTTGGGCAAATACTACAATACACCAGATGCTGCATATTCCCCCAGTAAACACAGGGGATATCAGCACAGCCAAACAGGGCTAGTTGGCCAGTAATGCCAATAGTGCGCACTGCTACTGGGTCTATTACCATTGTCAGAGTACCTTTCTGTACTCTGACAATGGTAATAGACCCAGTAATGCCAATAGTGCGCTCTGCTACTGGGTCTATTACCATTGTCAGAGTACAGATAGGTATGTTTTGGTAACCCACAACTGCCACGTGTGGTTGTGTCACACATTATGACCTTGTGTGGGTCTTTGTGCATAACAATGCATGCCATTGCCTAAACCAGCAATGGCATTGCACACATGATGTATGTGTGTGACACATACACATAAATACCTGTGACCTGCAGTAGTTACCATGTCTGACACATGCCTCGAGTGGATAAATGGTATTTGCAATGCATAACAATATGACTGTGTCTTACTGTGCAGGGGCCGCACACGGTATGTGTCTATACAGTGCAGGTGTATATGGTAAAATACCTACCGCAGGGGATACACATCTGGTCTGGGCCATATAGTCTACATGTAGTCGATGTACAGGTGCTGCATGTTCCCACCTGTTGTGGGAGTGGTAACATGTCATTCCATTGCAAGTCAGTGACCACATGCTGTGAACCCTTTAACTAGTGTGTTGTAGCTACAGTAATGCTCACACACAATGTTTGGCTGGATGCAGTCCAGCCATATAAAGACAGTTCTTGAGACTGTCATATTGCCAGTGTTGTTATGGAGGATAGGTGGTTTTCCTGTGTATGGGAGGGTTGTGTGTACCAGGCTATGAACCAGATGGCAGGCCAACACACTGTTAGCTGCACATGAATAGGCCCTGATGCTTTTTGCTGTGCCAACAACCTGGAGGTGTGTGTATCTGTGGTGCCTTGGGATACCACCCCCCTGCCCATGTGTGTTACATGTGTAGGGGACGACAGGCATGGTATGAGGTATAACCTGGCAGTGATGGGGTTGTACCTGTGAGCCATGAATCAGGACTCTGGTACTGCACAGACATTGCAGTTCACCGTGCTGAGGACAGTGTCCAGTGCATGCATCTTGCGGTGTACACTGCTGGTGTTATGTAGCAGCACTGTTAGTGTCCTAACCTGTGTGATACCTGTGGAGGTGGCTATGTAATCCGTGTCCTGCAGCATAAGGCAGTGTGTGTGTATCAAGGAGCTTCGCCAATATACATCGGGCCATGGGTGTCACGTGCAAGCTGCCCCTTGCACATCATTGTGGCTTCCCTAGCATGTAAGCACACGTTGACAGCCAGCGGATACCCTATGAATGACATTGGAGACTGAGCAGAATGTAGACATACAACACCCTTCCTACATATAGTGGTAGCATACCTGGTGAGGGTATGTTGGCAACCAAGATCAGGCTCATACTGGCCCGTGCCACATGCTGAGCGATCCATTCTATGTTCCCTATCATGTAGTACAGGGAGGTATGTCTCAGGTCATCCATAGTGGCATGGTCAATGACTGAGTCATATGTGTCCATGCCTCTGACTGACCTGTATGCATGTGTGCTGTGGTGGACCATAGTGCTCCTGAGTCATATCACTGTGACCTTCACCATATACAGCCTGTTGAGCGGGACCCCAGTGCAGCGCCCAAGACAGGTACCTGACACATCTGTAGCAGGTGTGTTGTGTAGCCATACAGGCTGTGAGTGTGTGGCAAATGGGATGTGTGTGCCATGTGTGGCATGTGCTCTGTTCCGACGTAACATATGCCTGTGTGCCAGCTGCGGAGGTGTGTGATGCTCAGGCAGGATGCTATTCTGAGTCACCACGTATGCCCCAGTGTGTTCAGCATGCTGTCAGTGCATGTCTATGTCTGACTTGTATTGTAGTCACTGTAGTATGACATGCCACCTGAGAGGGTATGGCATTACTGGGTTCAGAGAGCTCAGTCTCTAGACTGGCTATGTGGTGGCATCCCACACATGTGTTGTACGTTCCTGGCCAAGGGTGATGGCTGACTGCATACATGTGGCAGCTGTGACATTGCCACATGACTCACATAAACCACAACTGGACCATAGAGGTGATTCACAGGTTACCTTTACACATGCTACCCTAGTAGTGTGATTGCCATGGTGAGTACCAACACATAGGGCCAATGGGGAACAACATACTGAAGGTGTGTATGTGTGGGTGTACTGCTACTGTTTCATAGCACTGGCCTATATGACTGCACACGTGGGTAAATGGCAGGTAAGACATGTGCAATGTGTCACAGGCAACGTACATGCGAACAGGATGGACAGTGACGTTCTGTCATGTGTAAACTTGACATACGTATCGTACACTATGCGGATGTTACTAGGAGTCCATAGAAGCACTGTAACTCTGCATCGCAGGTGGAAGTGCGTTCATGGGAACCCCAGGCGAACATGCATGCAATCAAAGCTACAGTAAGCAGGACTGGAAGTAGTTCATTGTACAACAAAGAAGGGGTAACACTAACAGTAAGTAACAGTGCAAATATGTAGGCACTATCAACATGTACCCAGGAATGCACAGCGCAGATGCCCATGGTAGAACTGATATTATGTCATAGTTAATTGTGATTTGGATTACATTGGTACTGCACACATATCAACATGCGCAAACATCCACATTGCATAGTCGTTGTGGGCAACTGTACTGTTACCAACATGATACTACTAATACACTTCTATGTAGTCACCCTGTGCATCAGCAATGTGTTTACCTGTTCCCACAATGATGTTGGAGATTGCAGAAGGTGGCACAGTGTCATCATATGCACAGGGCGTGAATTAGGTATGCCGGAGTCTGCCACTGATACCACCAATTGACATGTGTGTGTATGTGTGTTGGTGAGGGGCAGCAGTACAGGGTGGGGCACTGTTGGTGCAGTGCGTGCGTGTATGTGGTCACCCTAGGTGTTAACATTTCGCATGTGTGTATGCAAGCACACAGTTCCACCTCATGGCTGCCATATACAGGGGTTTGTGGACAGCCACAGACTGCACCTGGCAGGTCATACAGATCAGTGTCTGTGGGCACGGACACAGTACCTGTGCCTGGCAGGGGTGCTACGGACCGTATCCAGTACTAAGCCAGACTGGGTACTGTCATCAGAAGCAGGAGTGTGTTGACTGGACACAGGTCCCTGTTGGGACAGTCCAGAGCCACATGCACGTGGTCTCCTGGGGCGTTCCGATGACAGCACAGACCCAGCATTGCTGGGGCTGCTGCTGGCACTATGGGGGGTGCGCGGGCCTGTTGTCGGCGCCGACTGACAGCTGCTTCTGTTGCTGGCATACGGCCACATCGATGCCACAGCCGCCCACCATTGCCCTGGCTCATGGACATTTGGTTGTGGAACTGCTGTAATATGTCCCCACAACGTCTGTCCATGACATTGGTGAAATTACGGATAGCATCCGCGATGTCATGCATACTGTCAGTCATGGCTGTGCGACATGCTCTCAGCTCCCTCAGACCCTGTCTGGTGTACCTTTCCATACGCAACTGTGCCTGCATGACAGCCCGAAACATAGCTGAGTTTGACAGACCTCTTTGGGCACGTCTGCCAGAGGCAGTACGCCCACAGATGCTCCCACGAGAACCCATGGGCAACTGTCTGTGTGGTACCATCGCAGGACCCTGCCTATGACTGCTGTGTGGGGAAGCATGAGCCACAGATACCACATTACCCTGGTCAATGCCCACTGTATCCTGTCCATCACCTAGGGACAATGGTGACAAAGGATGTACTGGCAGGATGACTGTGAGCAATGATGGGGTTGACAGCTGTGTACTGTCAATTGGCTGACCAATGGCGGACCCTGACACACCTTCCTGTACCATTACACAGATATCATCATTACCAGTACCTGTGGCACCAGATTCAGGTTCCCTGCTGCAGGACACCAGAGCAGCACCAGAACCTGTGGGAGGAAGACAGGAGACACAGTTCACAGTGTCCACACAATGTTACCAGTGATGCACTTGTGCACACATGCACACATGCACACATGGACACATGCACACATGCACACATGGACACAGGCACACATGCACACATGGACACAGGCACACATGCAGACATGCACACGTGGACACATGCACACAGGCACACATGCAGACATGCACACATGCACACAGATACACATGCACACAGGCACCCATGCAGACATGCACATGTGGACACATGCACACAGGCACACATGCACACATGCACACATGCACACAGGCACACATGGACACATGCACACGTGGACACATGCACACATGCACACGTGGACACATGCACACATGGACACATGCACACATGCACACATGCACACATGCACACGTGGACACAGGTACACATGCACACATGCACACGTGGACACAGGCACACATGCACACGTGCACACATGCACATGTGGACACAGGCACACCTGCACACATGCACACATGCACACACGCACACATGGGCACAGGCACACCTGCACACATGCACACATGCACACCCCGCAGTATACACACAGAGCACTACTGAGTTACACTAGTGTTACTAGCACTATCAGGACTATAATAGGTATTGTTAAACACACTCACCAGCATGGATGGCCTGCCTTGCTGTAACCCCGGAGGGACCTGCAGAAATGATGAGATTAATGTCAGTGGGCACAACTGTGCCATTGATACTGCATATGATACAGTGCAGTAGTACACCAGTTGCCTTTCACATGTCAGCTGCTGATATTGCCAATATCACACATGCACAATTACATACTATGCTGACAGCGACATACCATGGACACACCTTACACATGCATAAACTAACAGTGTACAGAACAGTCAAGTGTACATATGGCATATTACCTGCACGCCCCATGTCGTGCTGCTGTGTGGATCCAGCCTCCATCATGATGCAGGTGTATTGCTGTTGCTGTTCCGGGGCTGGAGCCACAACACTTAGGAGTAGCCCCTCCAGTCTGGTGAGGGGGGGATGTGTGGCCACCCCACCTCCTGTGGCTACCTGTTGCCTGTGGATATCTGACGCACGCTGATGGACATTTCTGATTAAATCACTGCAGTGATGTTGTACCTGCTCATATGTCCTATTATGCGTGCCGATGTCATTTACCCTACGGACAAGGTCTTGCCACAGTGCAGCCCTCTCCTGCTGATTCTGACTGGTGCGGGAAAACAGTATGTCATACTCCCTTACCAGGCTCTAGTGCATCTCCTCATCTTCCGCTGCAGAGTAGGCGGGATTACGCTGACACGCCATCTCCCTGGAAGAGAACACAAACAGGATATCAGCAGACTATGTCAGCAATATATGGCACACATACTATACATGATACTCATGTGTAGTGATATACTACTACTCCCATATGTTGCATGTGTGTGTCTCGTGGTGGATACACAAGTACATGGCCAGATATCAGTGCTCAGCCAACACCTGTGCAACAATACCTGCCACATTCCACACAACATAGTAGCATGCCCCATCAGTCAGCACACTGGGACACGTCCAATGCACAACCTCACTCTGGGGGTTCATCCCAAGATACTGTACGTGGGATGCCATCCACTAGTGTGATGTGGACACAAGTTACTCAGCCTGGATATACATATCCCACCACCAACACCAGCACAGTAGACTACTTTGATATGTATGTGATTAGACAGTTATTCACTTGTTAGGACTGAGATGGTATCCATGCAGCACACTGGGTCAGTGGAAGCCACAACCCACACTGCTGACCCCTTTGCAAATGCTTACCACGGACATCCCACAGATTGCATGGAACCTGCACACACATTTCTAACCCAGACCCTATGCACAAAGGTTAGGCATCCTGTCCGGTGGACCCCAAACAGAGACAGATTGTATAACAATAGCAGGAGGCTACTGCAGGACAGAGCAGATTCACATTAAGGGAAGGCATCTGTGGTCAGCACTGGTAATACACTACGGTCTCTCATAACAACGGCCACGGCCTACTCTGGGAGGGAAATGGCCACAAACACTATGGATAACCACAAGGCTTTCTTCAATTATGTTACACATATGGACCAAATGCCTCAGATATGCTCTGTGTTAATACACACCTACTTAACATTCACCAAACACACAGATATTGGCAACATTCTTGCAGACAGGTTTGGTGCACATATCCCCCCTCCTTCTCCCCCACCAGTTGAAATACTTATCACAGCTGTATGTAACCTCCCTATCATCCCACATGTCCAGGTGAGGGCCGCCCTCAGCAAAGCAGAACACACAGCATCACTGTGACCTGATGGTATCCCTGGATGTGTGCTACATGCACTCCAAGAGGACATACAACCGCATATAAGACTGATAATTAATCTTGGCCGTACTACAGGATATGTACCTGGACACTGGCATACAGCAACAGTGGTCCAACACCACTAAGGAGGCACCTCTACTGACCCTGGGAACTACCACATCATATGCATAAACAGCCTGGTCTGCTAAGCTATGGAATTATTCAGTATGGGATGCATATGCAGTGATATTGGGTACCTGCAGACACTTGTTCCCAGCCAGTTTGCCTTTGTGATGGGCTGATCCTGCCTGGCTGACCTTTCAAAACAGTCACTACAGCCATTGCTGAGGGCAACGCACAGACAACTGCTGCCAGGATCATGGCCTAACACTGACTGACATGTAATGTATAGTCATCCTCTTTTGGTGGAACTATGTACACACAACATATCACATGGACATACCTATAGATACAGATCTATGACACATTTGGAGGGTTCACAGTATGCAGACTATTAACCTGCTACTTTACATTACCTGTGTTTGTCACAGCTGGTTGCGTTACCACTGCTTCTGCTTCCTGCTGCTGGCATGGCTTGCTATTGTCACTGCTGACAGCTTAGACTCACAGTGTGTAGCGTGTGTTTTTTTTTTCTCTCTGTCTCTGTCTGTCTCTCTCCCTCTGTCTGCTTCCAGACAGTGCAATGAATGTATTGCATGTGTGGAGTGTTACTACAGGATGCTTTTGTAGGTATCTGCATAGGTCCATGTGATGGCCTCTGCACCAATTGTAAGCCAGCATTTGCTAATTGCATGCAGCCAATTGTGTACTGATTGCAGTTCTCACTGTGATTTCAGGACAGTGCTATAAAAGGGTATGTGAGATAGGCGTTGCCCTTTCAGATTGTAAGGGCAGGGACCATGCTGGTATGCTGTGGACACTGTTCTGTGAGTGTAAAGGTTAGTATCTCTCTCATGATTCAGGCTGTGTTGTAGATTCACATTTCTCCATTCCTCTCTCCTGTTCCCTGTAGTAAGTGTGTATGCACAATGACACCTACAACTATATATATATATATATATATATATATATATATATATATATATATATATATATGTATATATGTAAATATACATACATTTATATATGTACATTAACTGACATTATTACCTACAAGCTACCAACTAGCATGGCTGTTTCTGTTCACACACTACTATTATGGGAATCCACTAGTTTTGACAGTAATTCTACATGACATGCTTTGTGTACTACACATCCTATATTCCCTTTACATTCATCCCTACTATTACATGTTATATTTATTTTAGCACAATGCTCTTGTATAAAAGTCATGGCTTAGTGGTAGGTCATACAGACTACTGTTTCCAAGGTCCTGGGTTCAGGACTGACAGTGGGATTTTATTTTGCTTTTGAACTGACTACAGGACCTGTCAATCAGAGTGACTAAGGCACTTTTAAGCAGTTGTAACCGGGTTAGCGCTGGTTTGCACGGAGCTCACGCATGTGCACTGGCGTTCAGCTCCACGCACACACGCGCACACCCGCTTACAACCGCTTAACAGTGCTTACTCTGGCGCACACCCGCGCTATTTTCTTTGAAATAAATGAAAATGGGGAGATGGGAAAGTGGTGAAAAAGGGGTCACAAAGAGGGTAAGACAGTAGGGAAACAAGCTTGGGATTTGCAGGAGGGATGTAGGTAAGGCCCATAGCTGCCCATTTCTTCATCAGCAACAGCTGTGCATATGAATGTAATTTGGTGTGACATTTGAAACCTTCCACCACTGAGAGAGGTGTCAGGACAACAATAATACTTGTTGTAGAGCCAATTGTAATTGATAGTTTCCATGTCCAGCAGACATGTGTGCGGAATGGGCAGCTATGTATGGGGCGTAATTTTTTTGTGGGTACAGAGTGCCCTTTTTTTTTTTTTTTCAGGTGAGAGTGGTATGTCAGGTGAGGGAAGTCGGTATAGCTGGGGAGGTAGGCTGAGTAGGTCAAAAGACAAGACAAACAAGACGCATACAGGGGCGGTGTATGACACGCGTGGGGGGGTTACACAATTGACGGGGACGGAGGTTTGGATATCCAGAGCCCATGAGCCCACAGATGGCAACAGTGGAACTGATATCCCCACCCATAGGCAGTTGCCACTGTTCCTTCACTGCCCAGGGCGGGGCTGTGCTGGGGGCTGTGTAGGCCGGGCAACAGGCATGCCCGTAAGTTGTGCTACCTGTGCCTCAGGCTGGCGTAGGGGCCCAAGAACAGAGTCCTGGATCTCCCTACGCACCACAGTCCGGACACTACGGAGGGTGAGTGGTGGTTCTCCTCCGGCCACACTTGCAGAGGGGGGACGAGAGCCATCCCCTGCAGCGCTTCCACCCACAGGTGGCACAGGGCCACCAGAGGAGGGTCCAGACTGGGCACTAGTGCCAGGTGCACTCGCCAGCTGAGGTGGGAGAGGTGGGTCCGCTGGAACCCGCCTTCCCTGTTGTCCTATGTTTTGCATTATGTCATGACAGTTTGGGTTAGTGACATATAATACCATTCACAATTAGTTGTAACAGCATGCATTAGTATTCCCATTAACCAAACACCCAGATATTCACACCATTGAACAGCGAGCATAACACATGCATAATCTGAACAGCAATACACAGTCCAACAACATGCAGGGTTGACTGATGGCAACGGGCCATCAGGTTTGGATGTATGAACAGGGCAGATGCATCAACGGACATGCAAATATATATGACCCATCAGGACAAATGTCCAGAGGTGTTAATTGTGATTGCACATACAATTTTCACGTGGAATGGGTTATATGTGGTTATAGGGTGGGGTGAAGAAAATAATATTAACACCTTCGAATACCAATACATATGCTGTACATTTGTAATAGCTGCACATATATACACACTACTGTTCTAACTACAGTTTCCTATATGATAACTACTTCAACTTGGTGATAGGACTGTTACTGCTACATCAATATACATTTTATTGTTCTTCATACACATTCATATCTAGCTTTGTTCAGCTACATCATCCTGCATCCTATATTTGCTTTATATAGCTATAGACAAGTGTGGATGTTTGGTATATCAGACAATCATACTATCTGCATATTGCAGACTGAGAGCAACATATCCAGATTTTGGGATACACATTCCAGATGCAGCAACACTTTGAACAGATTTCGCTGTTTGGTTTTGATTCTCACATGCATTTCATTCTGTACTGACTGCAGTATACTTTATTCAGGGGTTATTACTACTGTATTGCTGGATTGGGTTATATGTGGTTATAGGGTGGGGTGAAGAAAATAAAATTAACACCTTTGAATACCAATACATATGCTGTACATTTGTAATAGCTGCACATATATACACACTACTGTTCTAACTACAGTTTCCTATATTTATTTATTTATTTATTTTATTTTACATTTGTTGACCAGGCTAGTCCAACTGGATACGTGTCCATTTTCAGTGGAGGCCCGGGGAGAAAACCTCCAAAACTAAAACATACTAAAAACTATACTAAAAGTAACACACAAAATACATCTAAAAACAAAAATATACTTAAAAATATATAAACATGTGATGCTAATGATTAGGAAATGGCATTAATATAGAGTAATTCATCTTCAGTTTAACATAGTATACAAAAAGAAATGTAAGTACAGTATCTGGTAGGTTTTGTGCATGGTAAGTAGTACTAAGTAGGACTAAGTAGTGACTGAGATAGGAATTAAGAGTGAAGATTTGAGTGTAGATTGGGTACTTAAAGATTTAAGGTAGAAAAAAAAAATGAGGTTATGTGGGTAGCAGATAGATTAGAGAATAACAGCTAGGCAGGGTTAGTACAAGAACATAACCAGTGGTTGGAGAAGAAAAGTTTTAGGTTAGTTTTAAATAGTGGGAGAGAGGTTAGGGTTGTAAGGTCTTGTGGTAGTTGATTCCATATTTTACCAACTGAGTTAGAGAATATGGAGTCACCTGCTGAGTTGTTAGATAAGGAAGTATGAATCAACATTTTGTTAGCGGAGCGTAGATTTCTCAAGTTGTTATAAGGTTTTATGAGGGAAGAGAGAATATGGATATTATTGGGTTGGTATAGGGCTTTATGGGCGATTATAAGTTGGTTAAAACGTAATAAGTGAGGTAATTCAAGCCAGTCTAGTTGTTTTAGGTTCAGACAGTGAGGAGTCCTGTAAGGTGTATTTGTAGCAAATCTGGCGATGTTGTTATATGCTCTAGCTAGTTTGTTAAGATTATTTGTAGAAAGATTGTTGAATATTGGGGAAGCGTATAATAGGGTAGAAATTAAGTGGGTTCTAGCTATCGTGGTTCTGGCAACTGGTGTCAAGAAGGGTTTTATTCTATAAAGGGATCCAAGTTTTTTGTTAGTCAATTTTATTGTAGTGTTTATGTGAGTGTCAAACTTTAATTGATTGTCAGTTGTGATTCCTAGGAGTTTGGTGGTGGGGTCAGGAGAGATAACAGTATTGTTGTTTGATGTAAGTGTAAAATGAAGTGGGGGAGACAAATGAGAGGGTTTAAAGAGCAAACATTTGGTTTTTTTGGGGTTGAGGAGAAGACAGTGGTTGGAGAACCATTCTTCTATAGTGGTAAAGGCTTTTTGTGTGATAGAATGAAGTTCAGTTTGGGATGAGGCAGAACAGATGATAGTAGAATCATCAGCATACTGAATACAGGTGGAGAGTGGAGTAGAGAGATGAAGGTCATTTATGAAAATAGAAAACAGAAGTTGACCTAAAATAGAGCCTTGAGGAACACCTAGGGAGGTGGGAAGGAGATCAGAAAGATGGTTTTGCCAGAGAACTGCTTGTTTATGGTTTTCTAGGTATGATGTAAACCAGTTCATAGCAAGATTGTCCAGTGAGAGGGACTTCAGTTGGTGGAGGAGAAGTTGATGATTAACCATGTCAAACGCTTTAGATAGGTCTACAAAGAATGCTGAGTAAAGAATATTGTTATTACGATTATTGTTGCTAGAGTTAGTAAAAGATAGCAAGGCAGTGGTAGTACTGTATAATGGCCGGAATCCATGTTGGCAGTTAACAAGGAGATTATACTGAAGTAGGTGAGTTATTAATTTTTGTGGATACATTTCTCCATAATTTTAGCAAGTGGAGAGAGTAGAGCTATAGGGCGATAGTTGGAGAACTCAGTAGAGTCACCACCTTTGTGAAGTGGGATGATGTGTGAGATTTTCCAAATAAATGGAATGGTGCCTTCTTTTATAGTTCTATTGATCAATATGGAGATTGGGAAGGCAATGGCTTTGGCTCCTATTTGGAGGTATTCTGCTGGTAATTTATCAGCTGAGGGGGTAGTAGGTTTTAATTTTTGAAGTAAGGAGGAGATATAGGAGGTGGGTATAGGTTCAAGGTGAAAAGGGGGGGGATGGAGCTTGGTCTTGGCAAATTGGAGGTATCAGGGTTTAGTTGATTTGCTAGATTTAATATAGTAGTAGTAAAGAAAGTATTAAAGGCATTTGCTGTTTGTATTGGACAATCAGGTTTGGAGTCTAGTGGATAAGGTTTGGCAACTTTGCCTGGGGAAAGTAGTGTGTTAATAGTAGACCAGAATTTTTGTGGCTGTTGAAGGGAAGATTGCTGAAGTTGGATATAAAAGTTCTTTTTATCTTGTAGGATGGCTTTTTTTGTTAAGTTTCTTTGTTGTCTAAAATTTTGGTGATCGATGGTGTCTTTCATGGTACGCCATTTGGCCCAAGATTTATTTCTATTATGGATTAGTTTCTTAGTTGAATTTGAGAGCCATGGTGCTGGTTTGTTTTTCATTCTTATGGAACGCATTGGGGCATGACGGTCTAGGATTGCTAGGAAAGAGTTATTGAAGTAATTAACTGCTTCATTAATAGGGAGTGACTTAAGGGGAGACCAATTGCATTGTTTAAGTTCGGTTAGGAACAATTCGTTGTTAAAATGTTGTTTGCTACGGGCAGTTCTGACTGGAGTGGGGATACTTAAACTTGTTTTATGTCTAATAATGTATATTAGAGAGTGGTCACTAAGGTCATCTGGGAGGGTTCCTGTTGTATAGTTTTGTGGTGGACAGTTTGTTAGTATCCAATCCAGGATGGTTTCTTTATTATTAAGTTTATTTGTTCTGGTTGGAGAGTTTATAGCTTGTGAGAAGCCATACAGGTTAATCAGGGTGGATGGATTGGTGTTGTTACATAAGTACCAGTCAATATTAAAGTCTCCTAGTAGTATTGTTTCCTGAGGGAGATTTGAGGAGAGCCAGTTTAATAAATCTTCTAATAGTGGGTGATTTTTACCTGGGGGGAGATAGGTGCAGATTATGTTAACTGATTTGTGTGAGTTAAGTTGGAGTTTAGTAATAATTATTTCTAAGTTGTTGTCTAAGGGTAGTTTATGATTTATTTTGTTGATTTGTAGTCCTGTTTTGTAGAGAATTGCTACCCCTCCACCTTTTTTATTTGTGCGGTCTTGTCTAAAGATACAATAGCCTGGGGGAATAATTTCAGTATCTTTTATTGTGGGTTTGAGCCATGTTTCGGTTAGGCAGAGGATGTCAAATTGCTGGACATCCAGAAGAGCATGAATTTGTGGAATTTTGTTGCGTATACTATGTATGTTTAGATGGGCTATAGAGAGTGATTTGGAGGGTTTGGTTGGTGGTAAAGGGATTATATTAGGTTTGTTGCAGTTGGTGGGGGCTGGGTGATGGTTTGGGCCTGGGTTGGGGTGAATGTCACCATGTGTTGAGGAATTTATTAGTATAAAGTTATAGTACTGGAGAGGTTTACAATGATAGTTGCATAATTTTCTAATATTTAGAATTGAGTATCTGATGTGAGTTAGGCGGTGATATTTGGCTTGAAAGTACCTGGGCTTGTAGATGGCATTAAAAAAGCTTATTGATGAAGGTGGAGAAGTTGTTAGAGTTTGTTGGGAAGGGATAGTAAGAGTAGAGAAGAGGGGTTGTTCATAGGAGGTTAAGAGGTAGGTATTGGTAAGAGTTGTCAGGAGTGTGAGTACTAGTAACCATTGGTATTGGTTAGGCATGGTAGTAGAGTGTAGTAGATATTAGAGGAGAAGGAGAGAAGTGGGGGTTGACTTTATGTAGGATAATACAGATAGTAGTGGGAGGAGATTTATACTTGAGGGGAGTAGAGGAATAGATATAGGGTGTGGCTGTTGTAGATTCTATGATTGGCTGTTGGTAAAAGGGGGTGGGAGTATGAGGGTATAAGTTAAGAGGTACTGGGGGCGGGTGGGAATTGGGGGCAGGGTAGGGGAGCGGAGTGAGCCCGAAGGGCGAACGGAGCGGGAAGACACAAGAGAGTATATTGCTAAGGAAAACAATCTGTGGAGTGGAAGAAGGAGCAGGTAGGTCAGAGATGGAGTGCAAGTTTAGTTGTTAAAGTCAGCTAATGTGTAGAGTTATAATATGTTACTAAACTAGAGTGTGGTATAGGAAAGGTGAGGAGGAGAGGGTATTAAGGAGCAGGTCAGGAAAGAGACTCCGTTTAAAAGACTAGTAAGTGAGGTATAAGGGAGGTTAGAAGAAAGTCTATGAGGAGAAAATAGAGAGGTGTGGAAGCACCACCTTGTGGCCAGTTATTTAATTGCAATGACTGGTTCCTAAGCAAGGGGCTAAAAAGAAACAAAGGGAACAAGTAATAATGTTAAAAGAAAGAAAGGAATAGGAGTAGGTGAGAAGATATAAATTGAGATTCAGCACTTGTTGAAGAAAGGGAAAAGGGGGTTACTGGCTGCTGGCTGTTCTGGAGGGAAGCTAAACTAACCTATGAGAGTCTATTTTAGTTATCACAGACATACAAAACAGGACATACTTTCACTGTCTTATTGAGTAGTTTTCTCAGGGAGCTGAAGGGTATGACCTTAGTTGGAGAAATTTCTGTGCTTCCAGGAGGGTAGTAGGCAGGTATATCGGTGCTTGAATGGACCAGATAACCAAGTTTCACTGTCTTATTGAGTAGTTTTCTCAGGGAGCTGAAGGGTATGACCTTAGTTGGAGAAATTTCTGTGCTTCCAGGAGGGTAGTAGGCAGGTATATTGGTGCTTGAATGGACCAAATAACCAAGTTTCACTGTCTTATTGAGTAGTTTTCTCAGGGAGCTGAAGGGTATGACCTTAGTTGGAGAAATTTCTGTGCTTCCAGGAGGGTAGTAGGCAGGTATATCGGTGCTTGAATGGACCAGATAACCAAGTTTCACTGTCTTATTGAGTAGTTTTCTCAGGGAGCTGAAGGGTATGACCTTAGTTGGAGAAATTTCTGTGCTTCCAGGAGGGTAGTAGGCAGGTATATCGGTGCTTGAGTGGACCAGATAACCAAGTTTCACTGTCTTATTGAGTAGTTTTCTCAGGGAGCTGAAGGGTATGACCTTAGTTGGAGAAATTTCTGTGCTTCCAGGAGGGTAGTAGGCAGGTATATTGGTGCTTGAACGGACCAGATAACCAAGTCTCAGGTTAGTTCAAACCTCCAAGATAGGACGCTCAGCAGCCAGGTAGATAACTACTTCAACTTGGTGATAGGACTGTTACTGCTACATCAATATACATTTTATTGTTCTTCATACACATTCATATCTAGCTTTGTTCAGCTACATCATCCTGCTACATTTGCTTTATATAGCTATAGACAAGTGTGGATGTTTGGTGTATCAGACAATCATACTATCTGCGTATTGCAGACTGAGAGCAACATATCCAGATTGTGGGATACACATTCCAGATGCAGCAACACTTTGAACAGATTTTGCTGTTTGGTTTTGATTCTCACATGCATTTCATTCTGTACTGACTGCAGTATACTTTATTCAGGGGTTATTACTACTGTATTGCTGGATTCATGACACTTCCTCACACCCTCTCACTTGTTTTCATTTTACTATTCAGGATGGTACTTACTTCTAGGCTTTATTGACATGTTTTACCTGTAGTTATTACAATCCTTTCCAGCAGTCTCACTTCTGTCATGTTTCAGTATTTCAACAGGGATATAGTTCACACATGTGATTTGATCATCTTCTGCAGCTGTACTTTTCAACCTGCTGCAGGTTGTGTACTATTTTATTACAGGTGGGGCATCTTTATTTCAGAATTTATTTCAGACATTTTCATTTTTCTGTTTGGATTACAGACTGCAACACACTTTTGTACTCAAGCAATACTTGCAAACACTTTTACACTGTTACTTGCACATTTTATTACTTAGTGACTACACTGCACTCTTTTGCTAACTGTCATACTTTTATATTTCTTTACAGTTACTGGGAGTGGATTACTGACCTGCCTGGTGGTGCAACCGCACCAGCCTATCGCCATAGGCTCTGTGGTTCGCAGAACGGACACCTGCAGCTGTAATATAAATGAAGTAATATTGGAATACACATCTCCATAATATCAGCTAGTTTAATTTCTTACATACGTAATTAAATGTAAGTTCCTCAGTAGTGGGGCGTTGGGCATTTGCCGGGCCTCCTGGATCCAAAGGTTCAATTGGTCCTGCTTGCGTCTCTTCAGGTCCGCATGGTGGTGACGTACCTGCTCACTAGTCCTTGGAATCCCTGTGGCACTGGTGAGATCATGAGCCAACTGGTCCCATGCCTCAGCACTATATGCTCCCCACAGGACCTGGCCCTGGATGGGTTGGGCCTCATGATTGTGGACTAGGAGCCAGACCATGTACCTGGACTCCTCAACGCCCCACCTCTGTGCTCGAAAGCAACTACCCTCACCTACTCCTGTCATTCTGGCTGCAAGTCAGTTCTACAATTGTTTATGCTGTGTATTCCTGCCTATGGGGCTTATATAGGCCGTTTTTCCCGCACATATCTGTGATTGGCCATTTTGGAATTGTATCAACTTCACTAAACCTGCATTGTCATGCTCCAGTTTGTATTCATTCCTATATAATTGCTATTATTGCATTTATAGGTACTGCTGTCATGGCTTAGTGGTTCAGTACCTTGACTATGGTGTATACTATCCTGGGTTCGAACCTGGCCACTTTTTTTTTGACTGTCTAGACAAGCTGAGGGGTGTGTCTGTGTAAAGGCAGTTTTGATACCTCTTGCTCAACGTTGCCCGTCGCTTAGCTTGTTGGCGCGGTGTGCAGCTCCGCGCAAATGGGGTACGCTGGTTTAAGCCTCATTTGGCTATCAGCACACATATTACGCTCAGCTCAGCTAGGGGCACATAGTTTCAGCGTGTTAAACCACTGCTCATCTATGGGCACTCATTTTGCACCTGTTAAACCACTGCTCAGCTACGGGCACTCATTTTGCACCAGTTAAGCCACTGCTCACCTACGGGCAGATGCACTCACCCTGTTAAACTGTAGCTCAGCTATGGGCACATCTGGCATTTTTTATTGTTTTGTTACCTGACAGTTCTTCAATACTTCAATATTGTCACTCGACAATGCCGTAGAACATTTTAACTCCATCTTCCTAAATACTCTCAACTCTCTAGCCCCCCTTAGAAATAAATTAATCAAGGCCAATTCTGCTCCTTGGCTGACCAAAGAGACTAAACAAACCATGCAACTCAGAGACAAATCTTGGAGGCTTTATCAGAAAAGCAAACAGCCTTCTGCCTTGCTCCAATATACCCAACTCCGCAACCAAGTAAAAAAACTAATAATCAGAGACAAAAAAAACTACTACAACAAACTTCAGTCTTCTAATCTTAACAACCCCAAACATTTCTGGAAATCTGTAAACTCTCTTCTCCATCCTGGGTCACAAAATAACCCCTGCCCTGACCCTAGTTTAAATGACAATGAACTAAGCTCACTCTTCAACACTTTCTTTACTGACTCTATAGCCAAACTAACCAAAACATTCCCTGATAACAACCTCTCCAACCTCCTAAACTCTCCAAAGGACTGTCACCCTATGTTTCAATTCAAACCAGTTTCCACAACTTTTATAAAAAAGCTCTTAACCAAACTAAAACCTTGTTCCAACGCGGCCGACAACATCCCCCCCTCCTTCCTCAAACACGCAGCCGAAGGAATAGCTCTTCCAATTAGCATCCTGATTAACAGATCCTTAAAAGAGTCATACATTCCCAAACTCTGGCGTTCTGCCTACATTCTACCACTTCATAAAGGAGGTAAAAACAATTCTACTTCTAACTTCCGCCCTATAGCCCTACTCTCTCCCATATCCAAAATCCTTGAGAAATGTGTCCACCGCCAACTCTTACCCTACTTAACAGAGAATCAGCTACTTACACCCACCCAACACGGTTTCCGTCCAGGACACAGCACTATAACCGCCCTACTTTCCTTCTTAGAAACAGTTAATCAAGCCAGAGATTCCGGACTTCTAGTATCCACTGTTCTGCTGGACCTCTCCAAAGCCTTTGATACCATCTCCCATTCACATCTACTCTGCCACCTCTCCAACCTTAACCTTTCCACTAATACTCTTGCCTGGTTCTCCAGCTACCTCTCTGACAGATCCCAGGCTGTCAGATGGAAGAACTCTACCTCCTCCTTCTTACCAACTCCTACTGGCGTCCCTCAGGGATCCATTCTCGGTCCCTTACTTTTCAACATCTTCATAAATAACCTTCACACTGCTCTCCCTGACACTTCAGTCATCCAATATGCTGATGACTCTACCTTAGTCTGCGCTGCCCCAGCTTTACTGAACTTCTCTCTAAAACTCAAACAGCTTTTTCCATTACAGAAAACTGGATGCACCAAAACCACCTCTCCCTCAACTCCAATAAATCCAAAATACTAATTTTCCTCCCTTCCAAGACTTCCTCCTTGGACAAAAACTCTTTCAACATCCTCAGCCAAGCAAACACTCCAATTGAAGTGGTCCCTATGCTAAACTACTTGGCATAACCATAGACGAACATCTTAAATTTGACCTCCACATTCAACAAAATATAAAAAAGACCCACCAAAAACTTGGCATGCTCTACAGGAATAATATATTTATTTCCAAATCCTCCAGGCAAACCTTAGCTACCTGCTTCCTCCTACCCTCTCTACTTTATGGAGCCCCTCTCCTTACTAATCTGTCTGCCTCCCTCACCTCCAAACTTGAAGCTTGCTATAATAAAATCTCTAAATTCGCCACCAAATCCAAAACTCAACCCACCACTGCCTCTCCCTTCAATCTTTAAACTGGCTAGAACTCCCAAACCACCTCGACTATCTCCAACTTACAACCACTCATAGATTAATATTCTACCCAGAAAAATGCCCTGCTCTATCCAA
Organism: Protopterus annectens; assembly: GCF_019279795.1. Taxonomy (NCBI): domain Eukaryota; kingdom Metazoa; phylum Chordata; order Ceratodontiformes; family Protopteridae; genus Protopterus; species Protopterus annectens. The sequence continues at coordinate 729,051,437 of NC_056746.1, read as the reverse complement.
CATCCTCCCCCATTACATTCCCAACCGATCTCTAAGATCTGAACACCAAAATCTAATCTCCATCCCCAGACCAAAACATCCCGCTGGTCAACATCTTCTATCCTTCTCTCTAGGTAGGAAATGGAACTCTCTCCCCCCTTCTCTTAGAACCATACCAAACTCAGATAACTTCAAAACCCAACTCTTCTCACACCTATTTTCAAAATGGAAATGTTCTTGCTTTCACCCTACTTAATCCCAAGATTCCCCTAGACTAAGCCCCCATACTCCTGCACCTTTATACACTCAAACTCTAGCTTTGTTTTTAGCAGGCTCTAACTTCACTGTATGATGACAATATTGAATAGTTAGCAAAAAAAAAAAAAAAAGTTTTTGCAGTGTATTGCAAATTTGCATCTTCAATGTTCTTACTGTGTCTACTTTCTATTGTAATTATGCATTTTAAAATATTCTTACTGTGTGTACTGTCTATTGTAATTGGAATTTGCAGTGTATTACTTTGTTTTCTTGCTGTTGTATTATGTTTTGTATTTCTTAAACATTGCATTGGTTGTACTGCCTTTGGAGCTTTTCTCCCCGGGCCTCCACTGAAAATGGGTTCTTCTTGACCCAGTGGACTTCCCCGGTAATCAAACTGAAATAAATAAATAAATAAATAAATAAATATAAATGGGCTATTTCATTACATGTTATATAAAATGTGATTTTATGTGTACATGTTTGTCAGGGACTTGTTTCGTGCTTATTTTGCTAAAAATAAAAATTGGTGTTGTGGGGGCTCGAACCATGAATGCCTGCTCTTCAGCCAACATCTCTACCGCTACGCTATTGCTTCTTGGCTTACTTTGCATATTTAGTTCTTATATGCTTTCCCACTGACTGCTAACTGTAGCTGCGCTACGGGCATGCCTGCGCAAACGAGCGCACTCACGGGCAAACATCTTTACGATTTAAAAAAAATTTATAACATGTTCATTTATATATTTTCTGTTCATAGTCTGTGGGGGCATGTGTTGTGTTGTGTTTATTCACATTTCCATGGACTCTGTCGTGGGTGTTTACTTTGGGCACTTTTACTCTTCTGGGGGCGTGTCCGCTTACAGGGCTCGGCCTACGGACACGCCCCCTACTGTCTTACACGGACCATGTTAGCCTTAGGTGTGATTCAGCATGCTCTCATGAATATGCAGAGCATGCTGACATCACTCCGCTTAACTGCAGCCTCCGTGTAAGAGTTATAACTCTTACACAGAGGATTCGTGAATCCTGCCATTGGTCTTTTAGCTTAGACATCCATCTTAAGATATGCTTTCAGTTAATTTTAGTGTTTTGGGAATCCATATCACCAGAAAGTTTGCCATACCATCTCCTATGGGATTCTGTGCAACACCAAATATTCTAATAACATTTTGCCTCTCTTGTCTCTTTTCTCAGTCCTCCATTTTCTTCATCAACCATGAATTTTGTTTTAATAGAAATTGAGTCTGATGTTTCACTTCTTTAATTTGTACATCCGGTTCTTTTAACACATTTTCTGTTTCTTTTATCTGTGTGCCATGCTGAGATATTATAAAAGTTAATAGTTCAATTTTATCTTATATAGTTGGCCATTTTATTCTTAAATAATTATATTTTTATTGTTAATTCTTTCACTGATGTAAACAATTCTTGCATGTTATTCCTTAAGGTAGATTTTCCTTGTGACAGTTTCAGTGCATTTATTCTTTCAGGTTTTTTTCTCAATGTCTTTACAAACTCACAGGAAAGTTGCTTCTTTTAAATTACCTTTCTACACAAAAAAAACATTATTTCAGTCTGAATACAAGATTTGATTACATTCTAGACTTATTTAATTCACTTTTATTTCTCTTTTCTTAATGTTCCTGTCAGTATAAACAGATTCCTGAAGAGCTTTTTCAATGTGCTGTTACTGTGTCACTATCATGGGCATATCATATCCTGAAGAATGCCTGCTGTTTAAACAGAAAGGCTATTTAGAGAGAAGTGGGTGCTTATTGTGTGCTGCATAAACAGAAGGGCGTGTACGTGGAATAACTGAGTATATAATCGTAATGTGCACTGTATAAAGAAAGTGGATGTATAAGAGACAAATGACTACATTACAGTATTGTATGTTATATAAACAGAAGTGATACCCATGGAGAACTGAGTGTGTGTACTGTATGTATACTGTACGTATAAACAGAAGGGATCTATATGGGAGAACTAAGTGTACTGGATTGTAATGCATCCTATATATATATGGAAGCCATACATGAATGAAATGAATGTGTTACCTATTCTGCAGTAGTGTAAACAAGTGATTATGCAGGGAAGAAGTGAGACTTTATTATAGAATTGCTTCTGCAAAAGGTTCCCATATGTAGTAAAATTAGGAAGAATATAAATGAGAGTATAGTCGTATTGTGCAGCAGTAAAATCAGGAGTGACACAGGTCTAAATTTATTTATTGTTTTCATGAATAAGTGAGCTGGAACATCACTGAGCATTAACCCACAAATGTGACCAAAACAGTAAAGGTAAATCTGATATGTATCAATTATTTAGACTAATCAGCAATATTAGTGGTACAACCAATACTTGTAAGATTAGGATGTTTTATGTAGTACTAACCATCCCAGGTCTGCTCTCTAAAACAGCTACTGGTTTAGTGTGATGCTTCCAGTACGAGTGGACAAAAGTGAATGCACTGTCGCTTGGAATCCCTGAATTGCCTCCACTGAAAAAAAAGTCCAAAAAACACTTTTTAAGTGTTCTTTTTTTTTTTCAGGGGAAGGCAAGCCATTCAACCCCCAAACATATATACCAAGTCTATGGTCACAGCAACTGAAAAAGGTGGGAAATTCCCCCTAAAATGGAATCATTTCTGGCACAACTTGCTGGCAGTGATTTCCTATGGAAGAATTCTGCTCATCAACAGGTTGAATCTTGAGCAATTGAAGCTCAAGTGTTCAATGTTTGTCTACCAGTGGGTTACCACAGTGTGGCTAGCTGGATTACAAATATAACACACTTTTAAAAAGAAGATAGGAACACATTCCCTCTCTCCCCAACCTGAGAGCAAGTCAAACCAAACAAAGAATATAGGGTACAGTATTCAGTATTAGTTAGGCCTATTTTTAACAGTAACTCTCAAGCAACCAGAAACTACAGTTATCCATCATCTACTAATCTTCTTGGGTGCTGGTTAACTGAGAGTTTACTGTATTTGTTATACTGTAATCACTTTTTTAATTTTCAGGTTTTTAATGGTTGTTTCATTTGCCAAGAGTAATTAATGAAAAAAGTTTTGATAATATAAATTATACTCTGTTTCACAGTCAACAAAGGAAACAATGTAGTTACTTTATTTAAAATTGTACTTCATGAACAAAACAAAAATAAAAAATATACACCAGGTAGAAATTTCTATGCAATTCATATTTTTACTTAAAGATGACTTTTCAAATTTTGAGTAAATTGTACTATGCTAAGTTTTCAAACAAACTTATGATAAAGAAATGAGAATCAGCATCTGATCTAACCAGTTTTTGCAAGTGTTCAAGGGTTTTAAGAATATAAAAGTATATGTAATTAGCGTAAACATGAGGGGAAAGAAAATTAACATATTTTAAGTATATTTAAATTCCTCTTGTGTCCTGTAATGCACAATGAGCAGTGTGTTAATACCTATATCAATAAAACACATTTTTCCACATAAATGGGCATATTTTTGATTTGTATGTTTTGTGTACTCACATTAGAGAGTGCATTGAATTTCTCATTTCGTGCTGTTTAGTCTCATTTAAGGACATACTGCCTTACAAGTGTGTTTTTATGAGGCACTTTTCTAAGACAATTCTACAGCTGTTACCTCGAGTAAAAAGCTTAAAATAATACAGGGTAGTTTCCAAAATCCCTTCAGGGAACTTCTCTTTACTATCAAAAAATGTCACAAAGTATATTGCTAAATCTTGAGAAAACATCTGTGCATCACTTGGAAACATCTCAACCTATTCAGATGTGATTTATGAATACAGAGGAAACCAGAGATCCATTTCAAGTGTCTTATTTATGGAAGGATTCACATACAGATGTTTTCACTACTAATATTCCTTATCAAGCCTAAAGGTCTCTCCACTATTATACGGAGTTGGTCTTTTTTAATTTCTCCAAGTCTTTTGGGTTTCTAATACCATGATGAGAATGGACCCCATTCCTAAGTCAAAGTACGATTAAAGTTCATGAAATTAGTATTGTTTCAATCTTTGATGTCAGCTAGAGGTGCTCTTTGCAGCACCCACAGTGTGCACAGTAATGACTCCTTCTGCAATTTGTATGGAGTTACTTGTACTGGTAATATATCTAAATATGACTGTAGATTCTTTTTTATAAGACCCATTGTTCCTACTACTATTGGGACTGTCTGGGTATTTTTTTCCACATTGCTCTCATTTCTGCATGCAAATCCTGATATTTTATGACTTTATTTCTCTCTGTATGCAAGACACTGTAGTCACTGGGTGTAGCAATTTCAATTATCAGTACTACTTATGTCTTCTTTTCATGGACCACTATATCTGGTTTTCTCACATCTATCATTTGAACTGTTGGTAATGGGTGATCCCATGTGATGTAGACTTCAGCATTTTCTGTGATGATATGTGGCTCAGGTTTCCAGTGTTTTTCAGCCACTTCAATATCATAATGTTTGCAGAATCCCCAGTGCAACAGTCTTGCCACATTACTATGCTTTTCAGTATACATTTCTTCTGCCATAACATTTCACAACCAGCAACAAGGTGTGCAACTGTTTCCAGTTATGTTTTACAAGACCTACATTTGTCTGTTTTTCTTACATGTTCAATAGACTTTGTAAACCAACATGTATGTAGCCCACTATCTCGGGCCACCAATATTAACCTTTCATCTTTTAGTTTGAGTTCACCTCTCCTTAACCATTCCTGTGTTCTATCCTGATCAACATGAGGTTCTTCCAGTAGTTTCTATACTTGCAACTATATTTATGCATTTTACGCATTTCTTACCTTCTCATCTGATCCTTCACCTTATATTCTTTCTTTTATTTTTTGGCACATTTGATTGCTGCCTGATTTTTATCTACTGCTGGCTTGATTTCCATTCCCACTTGGCATCAATATGCTTCTGCTAGACTAAGCAGGGAAATTATCTTAGATTTATTCTCCTCATGTTTTAAAACTTTCACTACATTTGGGTGTTGTGAGATCAGCAGATATGCATGCAGTCCCATGATTGCAGACCTACACATGTAATCAATTTCAAGGAGACCCATACCTCCTTTGGAAAGGGGAATATATAATCTTGGTATACACTGATTTTTATAAATCATTTGATGAGCATGTAGCATCCTTCTTGTTTTCCTGTCTAATCTGTCCAACACCTTTTGGGGCCAGTCAACTGCTCCAAAACTGTAAGTTAGGATAGGAAGAGCAAATGGGTTTATAGCTTGAATTATGTTCCTAGATGTAAACTTTGTTTTCAGAATTAATTTAAGTCTTTTAAAATATGCCTTACTAAGTTTTATTCACATTTGTTCATGTTTTACTGTTGATCCTTCATCAGTTCCAAAATATTTATACACCCCCCCTTGTTCAAGTTCTTTTATATCACATTCTTGTCCCAAACTGATGTTTTCTTGGTGCTGCAGCTTTCCTGCTTTAAAGGTTGCTTTTGCACATTTATGAAAACCAAATTATATTCTTATATCATCTTAAAAAGTTTTGACAACTTGCAAATGTGCTTTCAGTTCGTCATCTGATGAGCTATACAGTTTAAAATCATTGACAAAGAGAAGATGAGAAGTCTTTACATTTTATTGTTTTCTAGCAGCCAAATTATAGCGATGGCCTAATCTGTTAAGTAGACAGTTTAATGGGTTAAGGGCAAGACAGATTTGCAGCAGTGACAGGGAGTCACCCTGGAATATCCCCCTTTGAATTTTTATCCATGGAATAATTATTTGTCCTTTATCATGGCTTAATTACAAAGTAGTCTGCCACTGTTTCATGGTCAATGTAATGCAATCAATCAGTGTAGGGTTTATCTTACACATTTTTAAGCACTCTTTTATAAATGAATGTGGGATACTGTCAAATGCTTTTTTTGTAGTCAATCTATGCCATACTTAGATTCTTACCCTTTTTACCGTTCTCCATTATGACTTTAGTAACAAATGATCCTTTATTCCATATGACTTTCTTTTATTACCCTTTTGTTGTATTGCTATGATTGAATTTTCTTCTAAATGACTATAAACTCTGTCGGAATCAATTCTAGTGTAAGGTAAGATATTGGTCTATACTTTTTAGGGTAGTTTGCAGGTTCACTCTTAAGTAGCAGCAATGTTTTTCCTGTTATCAGCCAGGATGGTGTATGTTCAGGGTGTACATATAAATGGTTCTTACTTATAGCTAAATCTTTGTAGAAAGATGTTCGTACTTTTAATCAGAAGTTAGGTACTGCATCTGGGCCAGGGGTTTTCCAGTTGGAAGCTTTTCTTAAATTTATTTCAATCTCTCTGGCTGTTACTTCATCCTATTTCATATCCTGTACCTCTGAACTTTTTATTCTTTCTTTTACTTCTTCTTTCCATTAAGCATCTCTGTTATGTTCCTCAGGACCTTCATAAATACTTCTCTAAAATGTATCTATTTCTTCTTTTTTGGTGGTCTTTCAATTACTTTTACCTTGTTTCCCAGTTTTCTATAAAACTTTTTTGGGTCATCAATAAATTGCTATTTTGTACTTTTCCTTTATATTTATCTGCATATCTTCTAAGTTTTTCTGCCTGTGCTAATATTTTTAGTTTATTATTTGTGATAGTACATGATAAATCCAGATCTATTATGCTACTGTGTATTGCTTTTATCATGTCTATTTTTCTGAGTATTTGTGCTGATCTGTTCCCTCTTCTAAACTCTTCTAACAGAGATACTTCTTGTCTTAATTACTTTATAGTTTTCTCTGTTCAATACTTCCATGATGCTATTCAATTTTTCTCCTTCCTTTCCCTTACTACCTTGCATTCTTGTGGTAGAATTTTATCTGCTATTAATTTAGCTGCACAGTAATATATCCTGTTTACTTCTATTATATCGCATGGATCTCTATGGACAGTCCTAATTACTGTGTTCATTTGTTTCATTAAACTTTTGACTTTTGGGGTTTTATTGACCTTCTGCAGTCTATTTCTTTCATTGATCTTAATATGTCTATCTATCTCTATTAAATCAAGCATCTCGTCTCTTAGCTCATGTTCTTCTAAACGGAGGGCACATTTTTTGTTCTCCATTTCTTGTGGGCATTCTATAGAAAGTTCTATTGCATCTTCCTGTCACACATTCTCTTCAAATTTCATCCTGTGTTATCCGTTGCTCTGTCATATGGGAGCTCACTGGCCTAAAACTCCTTAACATTGACTGTGTCAGAGTTGCTATAGTTTCCTGTTTCTTCCCTTGCTGTCCAGCTTCAAGTGAATGTTTATACTGGTTTCCAGTGGAAGGCTCCACAATATCTTCATATGGCAACTGACCATTTGCTTCTCATTCCACTGGTTACCCCTTAATTTGGATGTCCATTGCTGTATCCTGATGTGGTGCTTCCTGAGTTAGATTTTCTACACTGAATCCTTCACTTCACAGGTACTCCATAACCTCAGTTTCTATTTCTTTAACTTCTCCATTACTAATCTTCTTTTCTACTTTTCCTCTTTGTCTTCTTATTTTTTGTATTGTAAAGTTTTCCATGTCCAGATTCCTTTGCCTGTATTTCTCTTCAAATATCTTTGGTGCTGCACTTTTTGTATTGATTAGTTTTGCTTTCTCCTTTGCATAAATCTCTTTTTCTTCCTCGTGTCCATATTTCTTCTTCAGATGTTTCCTGATCATCCTGTTTCTCCTTACTTTGGAGACTTGTTCCATCATGCTGTGATGTGACCTATATTTAAACCATCTACACAAAGTCCTTCACTTTGCAGGCATTCCAAAACTTCAGCTTCTATGTTTTTAACTTTTACTTTACTAATCTTCTTTTCTACATATCCTCTTTGTCATATGTTTTTATTGTGAAATGTTTCCATATCTTGATGCCTTTGCCTGTATTTCTTTTCAAATATCTTTGGTGCTGCCTTTTTTGTATTGATTAATTTAGGTTTCGATTTTACATGATCTCTCTTTCTTTCCCAAGTCCATATTTCTTTTTTATACTTTTTTAAAAACAGGCCATTAAGTGGCAGGCCAATCTATCCCCACTTCTCGCTGTCACCCTAGACGTACCTCCATGATCTATAATCGACCCGCTGCTCTTCAAATTATTCACAAACAACCTTCATAAAGCCACCCTTCATGCAAACTTAGTCTAATATGCTGAGAATTCTGCCCTAATCTGCTCCACCCCCTCTCTCCAACTTCTAAAGAAAAAAAACAAGAATCCTTTACTGCAGTTGAAAACTGGTTAGCTGACTCACAATTAATATTCAACCTAAAAAAAAAATCCTCAGCTTATGTTCTTTCATCCATCCAGAGCAATAGACCCCATTCCCTCTTTCACAATTATCACCTCTGACAACATCCATATCACACCAGTTGCATATACCAAGCTACTAGGTGTTATCATCAACCAAAACATGAAATTTGACAAACACGTAGCTCAACCCATAACTAAAGTGCACAAAAAACTAGGCACACTTTACACATACAAAAACTACCTGACCTCCAGTAGTAAAACTACTATAGCAAGGACCCACTTACTCTCTACACTACTTTATGTTTCTCCTATCCTAGTTAACCTAAATAAAGGTGATCTAAACAAACTATCCACATGCTATAGCAAGATAGCTAAACTTGCTACTAACTCTTCATATAGAGCTCATAATTGTCTAGCCCTTAAACAACTGTCCTGTATGGAATTACCTAACTTAATTACCCCAAATCAACTCACCTTAGGTCACCAAATTCTTTACTACCCCAACAAAACCCCAGCCATATATGGCCTAATGAGCCATTACACCAACAGGTGTGAGCTAAGGTCTACCAATAAAGGTTTGGTAGAAGTATCCAAAAGTAGACATAGCAAAGGGGATTCCCTATACACTTGTACTATCACAAAAATGTGGAACTACCTCCCACTCAAAGTTAGGACACAGACAAACAAAATCAGTTTCAAAAAACAGTTAAAATCCTATCTCACCAAGTCATGGATATGTAAATGCTCTGACCCAGGATAACTCTTAGAAGACCACTCTATCCCAATTATACCTAGTATAAGGGCTTCCACAACTTCAAAAATCATATCATTGCTTGCAACACAAACTGTTCCAGTGTTTATAGAATTATTTCTTACGTCTCTCTTCTTAACAATGCTGTCATGTCTAAGAAGGCTGTGAATACAGGAATCCTGGATGACCAATGTATGGAGAGTCTTGTCTCTTTCATTTACTGTAGATATAAATTTGCATTGCTACTACTGTGTGGTGTAACTGTTCTTTTCAATGAAATTTTGTATTGCCTGTGTAACTGTTCTGTTCACTAAAATTTTGTATTGCCTGTATAACTGAGTTCTATTATTGATGTGTTGTGCAATTGGTACTGTATTTAATTTCTAAATTTGTGTTACTGTATGGGGCTTTTCTCTCCGAGCCTCCACTGAAAATGGGCAACTCTGCCAGTCGGACTTTTTCCAGTAAACAAATGTAAAATAAAATACATTTAAATAAAATAAGTAAAAATCTCTAGGTTTCATTGTTTATAGTTTTGCACTTCCTCAGATGCTTCTTTTTCCAAACAGATCAACGTTTCTTGGTCTGTATAATGTTTTTCACAAATCTGTTGTATTAATGCACACAATTTTTTATCTGAAGCTTCTCGTGGAAGTATTTTTTCTTTCCTCTAATTTCTCTCTTAATCTTTTTGTATATCTTGTGTTTGGAAATTCTGGGCTTTTTGCATAATAGTAACAATACATAATTTCTTTTTCTCCTCAATACTCCACTCTATTGTCTTTATGGCTCTTTCTTGGCCGATCAGTTTTTGTGGATTTTGTGGACTGCTACTTCCTTCTACAATGGGGGCATCTTTCCCCTAGGTCTGGCCTGGCTCCATTGTAAGAATGTTTCTGCATTTTGAGAAATCTACACTGTCATTTTTTTCAATTCTTAGCACCAGTGCACCTACCAGGATTGGACACTTTTTTATCCTGTGTCTTGTGCACCCAGCTATCTTTTTAAATTTTTGACCTACTTCTGTCCATGATATATGCTATATAAATACAGTCTATATATCAGTGTCATCTTGGAGAGAATTTGTGAAAAACAGGGTCCACCTTATGAAGGTACTCACCAAGACTTGAGGATGAATTCAACTTCAGCAATACTACTATCCTTTGCTTGTTGATTTATCATCTCTCCATTCAGAGTTGGTCCAGTGTAAGAGTTGCTATGGAACTTAATACTCTTTGGAATCAGACTTTTGTATACTTTCATCATGATACAAAGCAGGTGGTTGACACTACAGATATGCACTGCAGCTCTAGCAGGAAGCACTTGCTAAGACACACTCTGAAGTTATTGGTACCCCCTAAATCTCTTTCCTTTACATAGCTCATCCATTTCTGTTCTTGCAAAAGAGAAAAAATTACTGCTGTGATGAGAAGCCCTGGCGTTCGAACATCACATTCCTCCTTTTAACTTGCTTTCTTGCTTTACGTATGTCTATTTTTTTACCATTTTTAAATTACATATTTACAGTCTCACCTCAGCACTTGTACTCCTGTTTATTTAAGAGTTATATGCTTTCCATTTACTCACTTCATATACCCAGCAAGGTATAATGTTCCATGTACAGTAAAATAATATTTGTGAGATGACATGACAAAGAGAATAATAACAGGGTGACCAACCTTTCACTCTAAATTATCTTGTTATGTATACCCTAGTCCACATTCTGTGAATCAGAAAATCCCAAACATTTTTTCTGAACTGTCAGACTGCGTTCTGTGTGAGAGCTGTTTTCATACTATCCATGTATTATGTAACTATGCAATTAGTATTTTTTCAAGGAGAAAAACAGATGAAAAGTCTCTGCACAGGTATAGTGCTTGCCCACAGACATAAAAGTAATGCTTTAGTTTTTCACTCATCAGTTCTGTGAACTTATTTTCAATTCTTTTTGTTCAATAAAATTGCAGTTGAAGGTTTTTTTTATCAAATTCTCATAGGTGATGTATAATAGTAGTAATAATAATATTAATAATGATGATAATTTCAGCCCAGGTACAATGGCTGCAAGTTAATGAATTTACAAAATGCAGATCGGCCAGGACATTTTATTAATTTCTTTGCTGTTTAACTGGATGACTGAATTAGTTAAAAGTTCCTTTTCAGTCAAGAAGAGGGCCCATAAGGCAAAAGTACAGAGTTTTCAACTTGACAGTTAGTTATACAGCTATACACACTTGTTTGAATTGTACATTTTGAATGACTGCAGTTGAGAGCAAGTATTCAACATAGTCATGATTTGTCAGTGCTTGTATGACCTATACATTTGAAGACCTGTCTATTATATACAGTATAAGCAATGCTGATTACAGTTCAGCACTTCTGATAAAGTATGATGTATGTGCTGGATTAAATATCAATCATACTGCATTCAATCCAACAGCTTATAGTATGGCCTACATTTCTGCACAGATTTTGTTTAGTGCCATCCCTGTAGTGCTTACAAGCTGTTTCACTGTGGAGATGTTCTGAAAAGGATGATTTAAAACCTTTGAAGATAATTTGGGCTTTTTATCTCAGGAGAGATATTGTCTCATAGTGCAGGCTCAGATCTGGAAAAGGTGCTTTGTCCTATAACTGTTTTACACAGGGGCCTGCTCAAGATGATCATATTTTCTTCATTACTTCTTAGGGCGTATGAATGTTGTCTAAGTGGGAGCCTTATCTTCAGTGGCAAGAAGTAACCTTCATTTGGAATTTTATATATCACTGCGCTTAGGAGATAAACTGTGATTTGACTTGCACATTACTGCGAGTGACAATAGGTGAAGCAGATTTAGCACCGAGCATTGTAACCAAAGGGTATAAAGAGGTCAGATTTGCCACAGTCTAACCTTGGTGGTGTTTTACGAAAAGCAGATGGTTTTCAGATTTAAGCAAAAGTTTGAGGTTTAGAAGAAGTTGTCTGCTATAACTGTAGTCTGCATTTATAGTACAGGATATTATGTATTTTATGTACAGATTACAGAACAGAGCTATGTGTAAAGAAAAGACGGTCTATTTGCAGGCTTGCAATACATTTGTATATACTGGACAAGGAATCAAGAGATCATTTGGATGTGGCTTCACAGAAAACAATGCTGAAATCCAGTCCATTACTGAAAAATCAGAGAATGGAATAAGTTATAAGTTTTTACATATATAGGTGCATACACTATGTCAGCAGAACACCCTATCGTTCATCTAGGATGATATTGTCAAGTTCTAACTTTTCAATTACATTTCTCTTATTTTATTATTTCTCAAAGGTTTTCCCATTGTAATGTAACTAGCGTGATATTACTGCTTGTGTGAGAGAGAGAGCTCTCTGCACTGCACTGATTTTCTCCTTCCCATAATGTTGTGCAAGCATGTATGAGAATGTAGGGCATGCAGTAAAGCCCCACGTGTGTACAGGAAAAATGATCCCTCTGCTGTTCTTTAGGTTAGTTGTGTTCTTAATCAGTTGTGACCGAGAAATTGTTTTTCATTCATGTTTTCATAAAGAAGTAGAGAAGCTAAAGAAAAATGGCCTATGTATTGCACGTTTGCTGAATCCAGGACTCCACAGCTTCAGACCCATTATACCTCCATCTTTCTCAAGCAATTACAAACATACACACACACACACACACACACACACACACACACACACATACACACGCACACACACACACTAATATTTTAGGCATGGGCAATAATGCCATTATAACCTGCCAATATAACAATAAAGTTATTCCCATAAAAAAATGTTTAGTGTAAATCAGTGTGTATATTGGACCTAGTCAGCCACTGTAGATAGACAGCATGTGCATATAAGTTACTCAGCATGTGTGAGATCAGTCTCATTTTGTGCAGATAGTCAGTGTGAATGCAAACTTTAATAGAAATGCACCTGTGTGTGTGTGTTAGAAGTAACAAGTCAGTCAGTGAGCATATGAAGTACGAAGCATATGTACAAGTTACAGATCCTGATGTGTTTATGTATAATAAATTACTTGAATACATACCCAGTCTCAGTGTCTTATTTGAATACACAAGGTATGTGACATGGTGTCAGAATGGGATCCAAAGTTGAAACAGCTCTCAAACTATGAGGCACACACTTAGAAGTGGAGTAATATCCAGGAGTGAACTTGCAAACAGGTCAGCAGTTATTCAGAGTTACTTAAACTTGTTTCAAATGATTTTCAGTCACCAAACATGTGGCGTAGCATTCAAAGTGTTCAAAATAATTTCCGAGATGTTTGAAATGCTGCTATCTTGGCATAATATTTAAAGTGTTTGAAATAATCTATGAAATGTTTAAACTTTGAAAAGACTAAAATGTCCAAATATTTTAGGAATGTTCAACTTTTTCACAGTAACTAAGACTTTTCAAAGTGTCCAAAGTGCCCAGAGTGTTTGAGGCATCTGCAGGGTTAAAGTAAAGCATTTTCGGAGAGATTGTTGTGCACTTGTGCAAAATTACAAGTACCAGCTCTATACTTACATTTAAAAGAACTCTAGTGTTATGTCAGAAGGATTTTGCAAACCTGAACCTCTGGTGTTTGATAATAATATTGCTGAGAAATGGCGAGTGTTTGAGCAAGAATATGATATTTTCAAACAGGCTGTATTTTCTGATAAAGACACATGTATAAGTGCATTTACACTTCTCAATTTAGCTGAGTCAGAGGCCACTGAGCCAGAATGTCCATTTGTGTATACACCTGCTGCATATGCAGGGGAGGGGGTGAACTGCCATATTGTGATACAACTGAAACTCAGGAAGACCTTGATTGCTTAAAATGTAAATTTAGAGAAATGTGTAACCCTTAAACAAATATTACAATGGAAAGGCACAAATTTTACACAAGAAATCAAAAGCTTGGTAAAACTATTGCACCATATATTACCAACTTAAGAAATAAAGCAAAAACATGCAAATATGGTGATCTACGAGATGAGTTGATAAAAGACCATCTTGTATGTGGTGTTAACAGTGATGCAATGAGAAAGATTTTGCTTTGAGATAGTGAATTAACATTGAGCAAAGCTATTGAGATTTGTCAAATATATGAGATGACAGAAAAGCATATGAATATGCTTATGAATGAGAAAATAATGTTTGCGGTATCTGCTAGTGTGAAGGTTGATACTGTGCAGCAGAAAGTTAAGATGAAAAAGAAATATAAACTGAGAGGCAGTACCACACCTAACATTATTGTTAACTGTCACAATTGTGCAGGCAATCATAAACCTAAACAGATAAAGTGTTTAGCTTTTGGTCAGCAATGCCACAAATGTAAAAAGTGCAATAATTTCAAAAGACATTGCAAGTCTAAAGTGTCACAAACATATATTAAAGAACAATATCCGAAGAAGCAAGTAGATCAAATAGAGACTGTAGCAAACTCTGAAAGCTGTCAGCAAACTTTCTAAGTTGATGGTGTCTCTGTGATCCATGAAACAGTTGTCAGCAAAGAATGAAATATTTTTTACTGTACAAATTAATGGGAAATGTATAGAGTTTAAAGTGGACACAGAATCTAAGTGCAATGCTATATCAACACAAATGTTTTCAAAAGTAAAAGCTGGTGAGAAACTTGATTCAGCAAAGTGTGGAAAACTAGTTGTTTATGGTGGTGAAGAGATACAGACTGATGGCACAGTAGTTTTTTCATGCCATTCTGCTGGAAACAGCTATGACCTGGAGTTTTATATTGTCAAATGACACGTGCAGTCACTGTTAGGCCTCAAAGAAAGTCTGAGAATGGGACTGGTTTCATTTAATAAAGAGGGTCACCATATAAGTCTGAATAACAATGATAGTTTTACACAGAATATTTTAAGTGAATATTAAGATATTTTCAAAGATGAGCTTGGTATACCTCCAGTCACATATTCCATGAACCTAAACCATGAAGTAAGCCCAGTTGTCAGACCAGCAGAGAAGACTCCAATAGCAGTGCAGAGTAAGGTAAAATCCGATCGAGACAAAATGGTGAATTTAGGTGTCCTTACTCTAGTAGAAGAACCAACTGAATGGCTATCCTCCATGGTCAGGGCTCATAAGAAAGACTCAGATGATTTTCAAATATATATTGATCCAAGATACTTATACAGAGCACTTAAGTATCCTCATCATCCATATCCCAGAGACTACCCTGTCTATGGAACAGGCTCCTAATCCAATTCAAGCACAACTTAGACAATTTGAAACAGGAAATTCATCCCTGGTTTGGCACCTATGTCTCTAATGGAGAGAGGTGACCTGTGATGGCTCATCTCACAGGCCCATGCTTACACTTATCAAGGGTATCAGAACAAATCAGAGATTTGAGATGCATGGCTAGGCTTAAAAAGGCCCTTGTGGTCATTACCCTAGTAAACAACTATGAACTTATAAGAAGAGGTAGCCACTGTCATGCCAAATTCTACTGTTTTTTTCAGTCTTAGACGCAAAAAGCTGCTTTTGGCAAATTTTGTCGGATCACATATGTTCATTGTTAACCACATTCAGTGCACCATTTCGTAGATACAGAATTTTTGGGAATGTCATTTAGAATTAATTCTGCCAGTAAGGCATTTCAGTGTGCCATGAAACTAATCTTTTCTGGTTATCCATGTGTTATTATAGTAGATGATATTATTGTTGGGGACAATACTGAAGATGAACATGATAGAAATCTCAGGAAAATTCTAGACCATGCACGTGAAGTAAATCTTAAACTGAATCCTCAGAAATGCAAATTCAAACTGAAAAGTTACTTATGTGGGACATTAGTTTACAAGTCCTGGTTTATGACCAGATTTGTCTAAGCAAGCAGCAATTGTTGAAATGCTAGTTTCAGAGAATGTCACATCTTTACAATATTTTCTAGGTATGGTCAACTATTTAGAAAAGCTCATCCAAGACTTGAGTGAGCTTTCTGCACCATTACTTGAGTTGATACGCAAAAATGTAAGCTGGTCCTGGTTGGAACAACACAAATAGCATTTGATATTCTGAAGAAGAAAATTGCCAGTCCACCCACATTAAGATATTATAATGTTCACAAACCTCTAACTCTTTCATGGGATGCTTCAAGGTATGGCCTTGGCATAGCATGTCTTCAAGAAGGCATGCCCTTTGCTTATACATCAAGAACTTTAACTCAAACAGAGATACATTATGCACAAATAGAAAAATAATTTTTGGCAGTAGTGTTTGCATGTTTGAAGTTCAGTGATTATATTTATGGCAGACATATCCAAATAGAGACTGATCACCAACCACTAATGACACTTTTGAAAAAGCCAATACATACAGCACAGCCCCAGCTCAATTGTAATGCATGATATTAAAATGACAAAAGTACAATTTCAACATTGTTTACAAAAAGGTCATACACTTGTACCTTGCTGATGCTTTGTCATGCACTCCCAGACAAATAACAGAGCAGTATAAAAATGAAACATCAGACTTTGAAGTCATGGAAGTCAGAAATTTTTCATCGTCATGCATTGATGAACCAAGAAATTCCACAACTTCAGACCCAATTCTCCAGAAGATGAAAAACATTATTAGTCAAGGATGGCCAACACAAGAAACTAGTTTACCACTTGACATTCAGCAGTATTTTCCTTACAGAGATGAGTTCCTGATGGAAGATGGAATCATCATGAAAGGTCCAAAAGCGGTAATTCCTAAAGCATTACAACAGGAATATATTGAAATTTTGCATCATGGTCACTCAGGTACTGATTCAATCAAAAGAAGGCCAAGAGGCATTCTATTTTGTCCTTCTATGTCTAAATATATAGAGAAGGAAAATCTAGCATGTTCAGTTTGCAATAGCACCAAATGGCATCAACAAAAAAAAATGCTTCTTCAGCTACACCATATTCCTGAATTACCATGGTTGATGGTTGCTACAGATATTTTCGAATGGAATGGCCGACATTACTCGGTGTTAACAGACTAACTCAAATTGGTTTGAAATTGACCTACTTCCTAACTTGGCATCCAGTGCAATCATTACAATACTGAAGACACATTTCTCTGTCCATGGCAGTCCGCAGAAATTAATGTCTGACAATGGTGCACAGTTTACTACTCAGCAGTTCAAGAAATTTGCTGAGTCTTGGAATTTTGTTCATATTACCAGTAGTCCTGAGTATCCACAAACCAATGCTTTAGCTGAACATGCAGTTTGTAGTACAAAGTATTTGTTGGAGAAATTCAAAAGAGATGGTACCGATGTTTTCCTTAACTTACTCAATCTCAAAAACATTCCTCGAGACAACTTGCTTGGTTCACTTGCTCAAAGCTTGATGTCCAGACAAATATGAACAACTCTTCCAATCAGCAAACAATTGTTAGTACCAAATACAAAGAATAATAAAGTGGTCAGATCTCAACTTTTGAGAAAACATCAGTCACAAAAGTTGTACTATGATAAGACCAGTATATCCCTTCGACTACTGTTATAAAGAGAATTTGTGAGAATGCAAACATCCAAAGGTTATGATTGTGTAGGAATTATGAAGGACATTTGTGAAGAACTGAGATCTTACATCATACAATCTGAAGGAATGGATTACAGAAGGAATTGCAGACATGTGTTACCTGTCTCAGAACTAGTGCCACAGCAGATTGCTTGTGCCAATGACTCTAATTTCCAGAGTGACTCATCAACTGTTCAAATTCAGAAGGACAGTGTACTTTTTCAAACAACTCTGATGTAAACCCAGATGTCCCAGTATTGAATGTATCCCCAGATACTGTCCCTGTTTCTAAACCCATTCAGAATTTCGGTGTAACTGGATCGGGTAGAATTTGCAAACCCAATCCTAAATATGCAGCAACTTAGACTTGAAATCAGTTACATTTGTTGAAATGTTGAAATAATGTCTAGATCTTAAATGTGCCTGTGTTCTGGTATTTTGCAATGTCAAACAAAATTAAAAAGGGAGGATGTAGATCAGTGTGTATATTGAACTTAGACACAAGCCTCTGTAGCTAGATAGCACGTGCATATAAGTTACTGAGCATGTGCAAGATCAGTACCATTTTGGTAGTCAGTCATTGTGAACGTAAGCCTGAATGGAGATGCACATGTGTGTGTGTTACAAGTAACAAGTCAGTCAGTGAGCATATGAAGTAAGAAGTATATATATAAGTTACAGTTTCTTGAATGCATACCCAGCCTCAGTGCCTCATTTTAATACACGAGACATGATACATCCGGGTTGCTATTAAGCAAACAATAATGCCTGGCAAGATGTGTGTTAAGGTGTAATTAATGCCTGTCCAGGGGTGTTATGAGGCCCAACACCACAGGCAGAGGGCCTCTACACCCCTGGAAGGGTATTAATTACACATTAACACACACATACACCCTGGAGGGCATTATTGCACTTAGAGAATCGTCTGTCTGTAAAATTGTTGCGTTCTACTTACTTTTTTATTTTTTTAAGTTCTATATTTTTTATATATATTTTTGATGCAAAATAGTTCTTCTGCCTAATGTTTCAAACTTGCTGTTGTATAAGTTAATGGTGTTCGAGGAAACATTTTACATCCAAAATATAACACTTTAAAAAACATCCAATTACTTTATTCTTTTTTGGTCCCTTACTCCTATAATGTTTGGTATATTGCCAGTCATTGAATATTTAAGTTACTAAATAATGACATACAGTTGAAATTCAGAGTTTAAGTTCCTTCAGAAAATTCATGCCAACACAAATCCTTTTATTTAAAAGCAAGTTTGTAATTTCATAAGAACAATAATTATAATCTGCAACAAAAACGTACCAGCAACTAGAATTAATGGCTCGTTATTTATAATAAAACCAATAACTACTGTTAAAACAAAAGAAAAATAAATGAGCCAAAACACAGCCAGGTTATAAACTTTAATTCCACCAGTAAAACCATTAAAATGGTAAGCACTTTCGCAAGTCAACTGCTTGCTTTTTCAGACCTTATATTTGAATTTAACATGATATGCGCATACTTTATAAACTGCTGTTAACATCACATTCATAAAGTATATCATGATACCTCACTAGCCTATTAGCTTTCATATCTTATTCATACCTCAGATATATATATATATATATATATATATATATATATATATATATATATATATATATATATATATATACAAATGTTAAAACACTCAGTTGTAGTTTATAAAACACATTATCCTTTCATAATCAACTTAAAACATGTATTATAATGATCAGCATACTCCTTTATACCATTAATTATCTTTGTAAAAGATCTGCCTCTTGATTCAAATCTCATGATCTTTATAAACATTTAAAACTATGCAGCTTTTTAACACAAAGCTTACTTTCTAAATATATAGTAGTCTGCATAGCATTCAACAAGTTACTATACACACTGCTTCAAATTCAAGAAAATTGACAATATACTGGAGATGAGTGCCTATATGTCATATTTTAAAATTATACCTTACACAGATGCACAATCTGAATGAAACAGGGAACAGTCCGTGTCCTCTGCATCCCATAAAATCCATAATAATCAATTAATAAACCCTTATACTTAAGTTATGCTGATGTTAAAAAGTCATATTTATCATCATGAGCATAGTTTACTAGCTTCAATTGTGTCTCTCAGGAAGTAAACATCTCCATATGCTCATGTTGCTAGAATACACAGAACCACTAGGTGGTAATAGTAAGGACATTGCATTTAAAACTTATGGATACTATATGCCATTCTAAATCTCACAATTAAAATACACATATGTATATAAATAACATAGCCATCTATATGAGCTGTATCGGCCCATTGTAGCTGTGAGAAAAAAAAACTAACACTTAATAATACTAAAACCCACTGACATGTCTATCTGCTGTAAAACTGATACACTTGTAGTGATGTTTTGTTTTTCTTTCGGCTTTTCCCGGTTAGGGGTCACCACAGTGGAACTCCGGTCTGCTAATAATTGGCAGCCGATTTTTTTATAGTGCCGAGGTGCCAGCCCGACGCCCAATCTTCAATGAAGGCACGCCCATTCACGCATGTCTTTTGAACTCCAATTGACCATGGGGAGGACATGCAGACTCCACACAGAAGGTGCTCCAGCCGAGAATCAAATGGGAGAACCTCTTGCTGTGAGGCGACAACGCTACTGCTGCACCACCGCAACGATACGAATAATAAATCTGCTTCATCATATCTGCAATCATCTTCATTGTATTACAATAGTCATGCAGTGATCAGCAACTCAAAACACCTAGTAAAACTCTTCTTAATAAGTATGCTTATTCTTTATAACTATATTATGTAGTATACGGTCTAAAACTATCTCCTTTTGTTACTCCCAGCTACAGTAATGAACCACTGACAAATGACTATTAAACTCTTTCTGATGTAACATTAGAATGATTGTTGGGGACAAACCAAGGTTTATATACAAAAATAGAAAATCTATAAAAAGAATATTATGTAATAAACATAATGACACTTTAGACAAAATACAAAAAAGGGAACTCATAAATGTGGTTGATGCAATTATTGTGACTATTTGAACATGGCTGGGATATTTATACATCCTGTGACTAAAATGAAATACGAGTTTGAAGTTGCTGCTAATTGTGATAGTGTGAATATAATATATCTGGCACAATGTATATGCTGTGAGTCTTTTTATGTAGGAACGACCAATAGATGCTTAAAAGATAGAATTAGGGAGCATCTATATGCAATTAGAGTTAAATTAAAATTGAATGCTTTAGCCAAACATGTATTAAAGACCAATAAACAACATTCATTTAAGTTTATGGCTATAGAATCCTTTAATGTTACATCACGATTAGGGAATATGAGGAATATTACAGAGCACCATGAAAAAAAGTGGATAATAAGACTCCAGTCAGATGCAGTGAAGGGATTAAATAGCATAGTCACTTTAAAACCATCTTTGACAGCTAGAAGTTTGATTAAATAGACAGATTGACAGATATATAGTAGAGAAAGAGTTTAATAGTCACTTGTCAGTAGTTCATTACTGTAGTTGGGAGTAACAAAGGGAGATAGTTTTGGACTGTATACTACATAATTTAGTTATAAAGTATATGCATACTTATTAAGGAGAGTATGATTAGGTTTTTTGAGTTGCTGGTCACTGCATAACTATTGTAATACAATGAAGATGATTGCAGATGTAATGCAGCAGATTTATTATTTGTATCACTATAAGTGTATCAGTTTTACAGTAGATAGACATGTTAGTGGGTTTTGGTATGATTATTTGTTAGTTTTTTTTTTCTCTCAGCTACAATGGGCTTATTCAACTCATATAGATGGCTATGTTATTTATGTACATATGTGTATTTTAATTGTGAGATTTATAATGGCATATAGTATCCATAGAATTTAAATGTGATGACCTTGTTATTACTACCACCTAGAGGTCATGCGTATTATAGCAATACGAGCATATGGAGATGTTTACGTCCTAAGAGATGTAACTTGAAGCTAGTAAACTATGCTCATGATGATCAATACGACTTTCTTAACATCGACATAACTTAAGTATAAGGGTTTATTAATTGGTTATTATGGACTTTATGGAACGCAGAAGACACGGATTGTTCCTGTTTCATTCAGATTGTGAATGTCTGTAAGGTATAATTTTAAAATATGACATATAAGCACTCATCTCCTGTATATTGTCAACTTTCTTGAATGTGAGGCAGTCACCCAAAGTTACAAAGCCCTTTATAGCTTGCAGGATTAGTCTAAGAGCTATTTTCGGCAATATGGCCGACGTGCGATCCAGGAACGAGCTCCCAGGAGGTGCACGTGAGCTCTTAGGCTAATCATGCTCCTGTATGCAAATTACCCTCATTTGCAGGTGAAAGCCATGCAAATGAGGGCAATTTGTGATCCACGAAGCTGGCAGCTGTCATTGCAGGACGAGTGCAATCTGCAGAAATGTACTCAGTTAGTAGCTGAGTACATTTCTGCAAACTACAAAATGGAGCTATGGTAGCTCCAAATAAAGGCTGCATATTATTGAGGAAGCATGCCAATGACCAAGTAGAAGGCCAATGGCATTGCAAACTGTTTAAAAAAAAAATAATAACTTTTATTTTTTTTTTGACGATCTCGGCTGTTTAAGCATAGGGCAGCGGTGTGCAAATGGGATTGGGGGGGGGGGATAATTAAATAAACCTAAAATAAGTATTCTAACTAAAATCAATATTCTGCCATGCAAGTCAAGGGCAGGCATAAGACAACCTGGCCAGTGAGTAATGGTTGCTAAGGGGGGAGGCTCTGTGTGGGACATGTAACTATTCATTAACAGGCAATCCTATGCAAATGAGGGGAAGGATAGTGAATCCCAGATTTCCCCAGGGTGTGAGGCAGGTCCCAAGAGTGTAAGAGTATAAATAGCTGGGTGCCTGACTAGGATATAGGTGATATCATGGGGGAGAGTGTCAGGCATACTGTAAGTGGGTTGGAGCCCTGTGGTTTGGAACTGCTCCTAGCTTAGCACAGCTAAGCTAGAGGTGTGTCCAAACTGCCTAACACTCTTTACAAAGTGTAAGTGGGTGTGCGTGCCACGCACTGGGTTTTACAGGAAGAAAAAGAAAGTTGAACCAGGAAATAGCATCTCTGTGCACACTTCAGCACTCCATTTGCGCGGCACGCACACAGGGTTAAACAGGGAGGCAATGGGAAGGGAAAACAGCAGTAGGAAGGTAATCAAGGAAAACTAGCTTAGCTGACAGATGAAATGTATCAGAAACAGCCAATTACACAGGTAGCAGCCCAGCCCTGCTCAGCACACCACTATAAACTATGCAAACACCTTTCCCCCTTGTTTTTCCCAAAACCTCTGCACCACTGGTGTATACAGACGGGGAAATTTTACAAAACGAAAGCAAGAGAAAAAATGTTAGGGGCTGCTTTTGCTATCATAAACCAGCATGTGCAAGAGGCTGAGGGTGGTGAGGATGTGAATGCTGCTGAGCAACCCAAAGTGAGGAGAAGGAGAAGAATGTACAGACCCAGGGTAACCTACCAAGAGCTACATGAGCTGGAGATAGTGGAGCACTATAGGGTGGACAGGGACCTCCTACAGCAAATTATTATGCTGTGCTGACCACGCCTTACACACAGAAATAACAGAGGGGAACCCATCCCAGTGGATACCAAGGTATGTGTAGGCCTAAGAATACTAGCTACAGGTACTTTCAAAAGTCCAACTTCAGATATGATGGGGCATTTACAAGCATCAGCATCCAGGGTACTCCACCAGTTCCTAATTACCATGTCAGCACATGTTGGTGAACATGTATATTTCCCCATCACCTGTGAGGCATTTGCCAGCAATATGCGTCTCTTCCACCAAATAGCAGAATACCCTGAGGTAGTGGGTGCAATAGACTGCATGCACATATGCATTAAAGCATTACCAGGTGAACGGGGTAGGGTCTACATCAACTGCAAGGGCTTCCCCTCCATCAACTGCCAGGTTGTGTGCGATGCCCAGGCATAATAATGAATGTGTGTGCTGACTGCCCTAGAAGCTACCATGATTCCCACATCTGGCATTTGACACAGCTGTACCAGACTTTTGCCAATCAAGACATCCCACATGGACACCTAGTGGGGGATGCCGGATATGCACTGGAGCCATGGCTGATGACACCCATCAGAAATGCACAAACACCTGAACAAGAACTCCATAATGAGGCACACGCACAAACACAAATCATAATAGGCCGTGTGTTTGGGTTGCTCAAGTCACATTTCTGGTGCCTGGACACATCCAGTGGATCCTTGCATTACTCACCAACTACATGTACCCAAATTGTCCTTGTATGTGCCATGCTACACAATATCATCCTGCGGAAACAGCTGCAGCAGGAACAGCATAGGGCAGGGCCACACAGCCCCCCACCAGTGCCAAGGCCTGCACAAGTGCAGAGTGACTCAGAGGAGGAACAACCTGAGCCTGCCCCAGTAGGCAGAAAGGGGCATGCCCAATATGCCCTGGCCTTGGCAAAGAGGCAACGCATAGCACATGCACTGACACAGTAGGGACCCAGGAAATGACACCTCTCTCCAACTCGCACATACAGTAAAAGGGATGCCAAACATGACACTTCCTGAGCTCGACCATGTATAAGGAGTGTACTATGTGCATCCGACATAGGCAGCCCTGCAGTAGCACCCTCAATACTGGGACACCCACAAGGTAAGTGACTCACACATGCCAGTTGGGGGGGGGCACATACCCAACAACAGTTACAGCCAGCAAGATAGGTGTAGACAAACACAAACAAATGCTGCACTATGGCCACTGAATGAGCCCTATGGGTAACCCCTCCCCAAGGCCTACACAGACAGACTACAGCAGGCCATTCAGTTGGATGTACATTGTGAAGGCTAGGAAGTCAGAAACTAATATGTAGGTAGTTAAAGCTAAAATCTTTAGTACACTGGTATGCCTCTAGCCAGCACGATAGGTAAGACTACAGACTGAAGTGATGTACCTGAGATACCAGTACAGTCCAAACAAATGTGTAAAAGTGTCAGGTGTGCCCCACCATCCTACATACACTTATAGTAACAGTCAGGTGTGCCCCCCAATCCCTGTGTAGAAATGTAGAAACAGTCAGGTGTCCCTCCGCTGCTATGCAGAAATGTAGCAACAGTCAATGCCAAATGACCGATGTTACCCTGCAGACACAGCATGCTACCTGTCGGTGTACAACACAAAGGTCAGCACCACAGTACAAACTACCTGGACTTGATCCACACATGCAATATAGACTGCCATACTGGGCATGTTCACACACTTGGAGGAATGAAGGCAATGTCAGTCAACAACATACTGAAAGGTCATACTGGGCATGCTCACACACTTAAACACGTGAAGTCCATGTCAGCAAACACCAGTGGACCAGACATATCTGGCAGTTGCAGTTCTCAGTGCAGACACATGTCAGTATGCACCACTCCTGCCTTGCACACACAGCGGATAGAAATACAGACATATATGTAAGGACAATAATCAGCCAAAGGTAGACGGACATAGATGTGTGGAAGAGGGTGACTGTGACAAGGAGCTATCTGGGCCTGTCCCACCCAGCACACAGCCAAAGGGCCCCAAACACATGAGGTGCAAGTGTCATTCACTGCAGGTACTAGCCACCAGTATCTGTCAGCATGACAGCATGTTGCACGTGCCAGCTGTGCAACATGACTGTACAAGGAAGTAGTCACCAAGTAGCTGTATACACGTACCTGTGGCATATGACCCCGTGTGTGCCCGCATGTGGCATGTCAACCCCTACATGAATGGGTTACGGCTCATGCACACACCGCCCTCCCCATAGCAGTATCATGACAAGCCTGCTGAGGTCATCCAATATGAAATACACCTTTGGGAGAGCTGCAACTCAGTAATCCCCATGGCACGTCCCATAACTGTGTACTGCTGTAGTGATAAACTATTTAGATAGAAGTTCTAACACCAGACTTGGCAACTGTGTGAGTGTGTGTTTGTGTGCGTGTCTCTCTGTGTAGAGAGCAATGCTTTTTAGGCCACTCATACCCCGTACAATTCATATACTCAACTTTGGCAAGGCTGCTGATGTCACTCACCTGGAAATACACCACTGGGGAAACCATAGCCCAGTAATTTCCAAAGCATGTCCTGCAACTGCGAACTGCTGTAGTGTGATAAAGTAGTTAGGTAGCTGTTCTAACCCCAGGCCTGACAACTGTGTGTTTGTGTGTATCTGACTGAGTAGCGAGCAATGCTTTTTAGGCCACTCACACCCTGTACAATTCATATACTCAACTTTGGCAAGGCTGCTGATGTCACTCACCTAGAAATACACCTCTGGGGAAATCATAGCCTAGTAATCACTGTAGTGCATCCTATATCTTCATAGTGCTGCAGTGTGATAAAGTAGTTAGGTAGGTGTTCTAACCCCAGACCTGGCAACTGTGTATCTCAGTAAAGAGCAATGCTTTTTAGGCCACTCACACCCTGTACAATTCATATACTCAACAATTGCAAGGCTGCTGATGTCACTCATCTAGAAAAACACCTCTGGGGATATCATAGCCCAGTAATCTCCATAGTGTGTCCTGCAACTGCATACTGCTGTAGTGTGATAATGTAATCAGGTTGTTCTATCCCCAGACCTGGCAACTGTGTGTGTCTGACTGAGTAGAGAGCAATGCTTTTTAGGCCACTCACACCCCGTACAATTCATATACTCAATGTTGGCAAGGTTGCTGATGTCACTCACCTAGAAATACACCTCTGGGGAAATCATAGCCTAGTAATTGCCATAGCGCATTCTCTAGCTGCATACTGCTGTAAAATAATAAAGTAGTCAGGTAGGTGTTCTAACCCCAGACTTGGCAA
Source organism: Protopterus annectens (assembly GCF_019279795.1). Classification (NCBI taxonomy): domain Eukaryota; kingdom Metazoa; phylum Chordata; order Ceratodontiformes; family Protopteridae; genus Protopterus; species Protopterus annectens. The sequence goes on along the minus strand of NC_056746.1, from coordinate 729,024,740 downwards.
CTGTGTGTTTGTGTGTGTCTTTGTGTCTCTGACTGAGTAATGAACAATATCTTTTAGGTCACACACACTCCTTAGAATTCATATACTCAATGTTGGCAAGGCTGCTGATGTCACTCACCTAGAAATACACCTCAGGGAAAGTCATAGCCCAGTAATCTTTATAGCGTGTCCTGTAACTGTGTACTGCTGTAGTTTGATTTAGAACACTGGTAGGGTTCCATCTCCACCTATGGCAGTTCTGGATGTTTTGCATGTGTTTCAATGTCTGTGTATGGAGCAATGCATCATAGGCTACTCACTCGCAGTACATTTCAAATGCCCTACTTTGCCAGTCCTCCATATGTCATTCATTGTGAAATACAACTTTGGGGAGAAAGTTATTCAGTAATCCCTGTGGTGTGACCTATAACTGCTCCATGTTGTAGTGCGATATAGGCCTTCATCAAGGGTTCTATACTCACACAAGACAGTTTTGGATGTTTTGTGTGTGTGTCTCACTGTCTGTGTAGGGAGCAATGCATTTTAGGCTAGTTACTCACAGTACAGTTGAAATGCCCTACTTTGGTAAACCTGCTGATGTCATTCAGTGTGAAATACACCTTTGGGGAAGGACATCTCTAGTAATCCCTATGGTGTGTCCCATAACAGCTCCATGGTGTAGTGTGATATAGGCCTTGGTCAGTGGTTTTCTACCCACACATGACAGTTGTGGATGTTTTATGTGTGTCTCACTGTCTGTGTAGGGAACAATGCATTTTAGGCTAGTCACTCGCAGTACAGTTGAAATGCCCTACTTTTATAATTCTGCTGATGTCAGTACCTGTGAAATACACCTTTGGGGAAGAAGCTCTCCAGTAATGTCCGTGGAGCGTACCGCAACTGTGTAATAAACTAGTTAGGTAGGGGTTCTACTCCCAGACAGGACAGGTGTGTGTGTGTGTGTGTGTGTGTGTGTGTGTGTGTGTGTGTGTGTGTGTGTGTGTGTGTGTGTGTGTGTGTGTGTGTGTGTGTGTGTGTGTGTGTGTGTGTGTGTGTGTGTGTGTGTGTGTATGTGAGTGTGTAACTCGTATCCTGTGTAGAGGTCTGTGTGGGCAATGTGGAGGGGGTTTTGCTTATTTCTTTTATGGTGGCCCTACTATATATCACATTGTCAACCATACAGGGAAAAGAGATGTAAATTAGCTTGGAGGCTGGGGAGCAAAGCCATACCCATACATGTGACATCAAGGCCAGCCAATCCAAGTTAGCAACCCCACTATTACCCAGACCACACACTCAACCCATGTGTCATGCGCACACACATGCCTAGGCAACAGCCAATATGTGGTAGTACACTACATATTGGCCACTGATAGAAACTATGCCATGATAGTAGTGGGCTACAGTGGGCATGTCACCCTGCCCATCTGTCCAATATGCACGTACATGCAGACAGTGCACATCCATCATGTTCCCCAGTGGACACATGCACCACCTGTGGTGCCTTCACATGTGGCTCACAACGGACATGCCAAGCCTGACAACATTCCCTGTATGCACAGATGACACTGACATCAGGGAATGCTGTTGGCATGCTATCAATGTAGGTGAAGGGTAAACCTGCTGCTCATTACCAGTTCCTGCCACAGGTGGGAACGACTGGCACATCTGATGATAGTCTGTGTTCACAACATGGGCCAGACACCCCAGGTACAGTTCCACATGTCACTATACATGCATGTGGGAGGTGTGCATATCCCAGACACCATCCATGTCATGGACTAAGGAACACATACATGGCATGTGGTGTACAGCATTGGCCACACACAATAGTCACCCAGGTGACTGGATGGGGGATGCAATACCCACCTGTGTGGGAAAATGCAGTAACTACAGGCCTGAGCCACTATGCAGACCATTGTCATGTGGTCTGATGCCAAGATATACCCATTGCCTACCCTTGTACAGTCTGCTGGCAAAGTTGACCACCACACATCTGTTTAGACATGCACTCATGCATGTCAGAACTGGTACCCTGTGTGTTCATGTGTGTGTGTTGTATGGTGCATATGTCCACACCCACACTTACTACAACCCCCCAGAGCATACTGAAGCATGCTGTCTGATGTCTGACATCTCCTCATACTCTTTGCTCATATGGCCTCTGTATGAACTGTGTAGTGCATGTGATACCTGCACATTGATGTGTTGTGGCAATCCCACTAGTGATGAGTTGCATTCCTGGCCCTGCCAAGTGTGTCAATGTGTGTGCATCCCTGTGTGAGTGTGCCTGTGTTGATGCTGGCACCTGTTCATGCCAACAGGCACATGTGCGATACCTACTGTATATCTACTGTATCCCTGTTGCAGATGTCACTCACCCTCACATATATGTTCTGAGTGCTCCACATCAGGTAACCCATATGGTGCATCCAATAACTGCATCAAACTGTGATAGCACTACATAGTTGTTGGGGGTTTGATACCCGATAGGTGTGTGAAACAAACATGCTTCAGTTTTACTCTCCCACACCTCCCTGACATGTATCTGCCTCTGTCTGCCTCCCCCACTCCCTCTCTTGTGGATGTGGAGACCCACACCTGCCTTGCTTAAGCAGCAGCATGTGTATTTTATGTGATGCTCATGATCAGCTAATGGCCTCTGCACAAATTGCAGCCCTCCCGTAGCTGATTGCATGTGGAACAGCTGTGGTAACAATCCCATAGCCAATTGCATGGAAACACACTCCAATACCTAGGAACATCATGGTGATGTAGGGCCTTTGCAGTCACTGTGAGCAGGAAATAGATCTGATGTTTGGCAAACAGCATCTCAGATGAATTGGGGATCTACCACTAACAACAAACACTGTGGAAAGATGGCAACAGACAGGAGGGGGATGTGCCTGACCTGACTACAGACTGTAAGTGCTGCTATACTGCATTTGGAATAATGTTGGTTTAACAGTGTTTGTCTGGATATGCCTGTTGTACATGTCGCAATACCTCCCATGTCAGTTCCATGTATATAAGGAATCCCCATCTGCAGGGTCATCTGCAGACTGGACAGTGTTGCGCCTATGGTTTCATGTGATAGCCACAGTGCATCTATCTGTGGAATGCAGAAGGTAGTGTGAGGATTGCAGTCTGTAGATGGTAAAGGCCGTGACAGTTACTGACTTCATATCCCTCATAGGACATATGTTGCAACAAACCCCGTTACAATGGATAATATATGAGGTTATCACAGCAACATGTTTATACTGGCCCTGTGTATGTGCTGTCAGCCACACCTCTGTCAACCTTTGTACATATGGCATGCGTGAAGTGGTGCATATGTGCTGTACACCATAAATACTGTCATCATACCTGATAACAAGCCAGTGATATATCAGATTGCTACACATGTCATATACAGCAGGGGTTATATGTCATGACATACACTGGACATTCTGTGGTTGTTTGTACAGTACTGAGGTCTGTGTAGTGATGGTGAATGTCAGCAGTGTGTTTGTATTGTTAATATGTACTGCAGCCTGTGTACAGACTGTGGTAGATGTCATTGTTTTAGCTCCCCTTCTATCAGATGTTACATGCTGCCCCACTGTATGGTACAGTTTTGCTGTAAATTTTTGTAGGGCCATACAAACACATGTCCCATACCACAGACAGCCATCAGACCAAACTGTGTAGCAGCCCGGTATATGTAGGGTCATTCTGTGAGTGGCACATATGAGGATGGTGTAGAACAGATAGCCCATATACTGTAATATTATGCTAGCTCACCATATGTGGCTGTGGCTGTGTTCACATTGGTTGTGGCTATGCACTGTCACACAGGTGTATCTTACCCTGTGCTGTGACATGGCTGCTGAGCCTGCTATATATGCAGGTACATGTGCATTCCCCCATATGAGATGTAGGCCAGTGTTGAGCCAGTCTGCCTGTAACCTGCACAGTGCATTGTTACATGCCTAGCAGCTTAGTGTACTTAACCAGTGGGATGCTATGTGCAGATACTTGCCAGATGTACTGCTGCTGGGCCTCCCTTAAACAGCATGTATGTCAGACAGAGCAGTGGGATGCTGTACAGATATATGTCAATATCTAGAGGGTAGTATGTGTCCATGGCACCCCTGCACCAGCAGTCATTATGTGTCAAGCCAGGCAGGAGTGTGTGAATCCAACACCTATGGTGCCAAATGTATACCGGTCATTATGTGTTATACCCATCTAAATGTATACCAGTTGTTATGTGTTATACCCATCTACATGGCTGTCTACATCCATATTGTCAGGCCTGGTACACATGTGGTGCACTAAGGGATTATGTGTATACCTTTGGACTATACAGGGTGTGTCCGAAGTTCCACATATAGTGGCCAATATCTCTGCTGCACTTCACAGGGGCATTACATGCTAGCGTCAGTACTTTACAATGATTTTCTTAGGATGTCTGTCAATAGCCAATGGCACACATGTCATAAGCAGATGTCAGCAACCACGCACACCATGTCTGTGAAGACAATACCAATGACAGTAGCAACAGTCTAGTAATATACCTACTATACATACCTGTCATCCCCTTGCACTACGACTTTGGGACTGTAGGGGCTGGGGTATGGCTATACTCCGTGTCCAGGACATATGGTGGAAATATATGTACATATACTCATCCAGATAGCCATATATATATAATTACACATGTGTACTACATTCAGTTACCACTGTCATGGCAATCACACACTATAAATCCCTACAGCATGTGGGCGTGGTCCCTTTACATTTCCTGTGTGATGGACACCCTTCCTGTTTGTGGGCATCAGTGATACAGATAGCAGGTAGCAATACCTCTTACAGGAGAACCTGCACACTCAGAGCGGCCACATATTTGTAGGAGGATCAGGAACTACAAACAGACTGTGAGTAGAGTTGTTTTATGCTTTGCATAGTACTGGTGTTACAGGGTGTGTGTGTGTACATACTAGTGTACCTTGGAATGCAGTCTGTCTGCATAGCTCACTACTGTGGGTCTATCCTCTTGCTGGACAGAGGTATGCCTATCACGTGTTTTCTGTCCACCACACAGGTCCTGTGTCAGATATTACACTGGCAGTGTGTGTGTTGCATGCTATCAGTACATGGCTACATCCATTTCTATTTCTAACCTCAATTCACTGACTAAGGGTATGTTGCAGACTATCCTGTTACACCAGCACCTTGCTTAGTGTATGGCAGCAGTGTTCCCCATATGTGCCTGTGTTCCAGCCACTGTCCTCTATCTACATACCAAGCTTTGCACATATGTCATGTTGTCAGGGGTTGTTTTGTAGTGGGCTGTGAGTATATCACACTGCTATTGCTGCCATTAATCCACTGCTGTTGCATTCCCCCACACCTACAGTGGGGCTGGAGCCATATATGTATGGGCATCATCTACACTACACATGTGTGCCCTTATGCACTGCAGAGGCCAGTGTATGTAACAGTGGTATATGGGCCTGTATTATTGAGTCCAGGTGGGGAGCACCATAAATGACCTAGGCTTTTACAAAATGTGGGGGTATCGGGTGAGCTGCCACAAGGTATCTGGATGTACAGTACCATATACTCCACCTATATTGACATTACTTACATGACTTGGGGTACGGCAAGCCTACAGCCTCCTGCAATACAGACTGTTCTGTGCTTTATGCCTTGTTATGTACTGCTTACAACCCATTTGATCACAAAACGTCTTTACCTCCTACAGAGTTTGTACAGAGTGTAGATATGTTGTATCCCCCACACATACAGTGGGGCTGGGGCCATATATGTGTGGGCGTCACCTACACAACACATGTGTGCCCTTATGCACTGCAGAGGCCAGTGTATGTAACAGTGGTATATAGGTCTGTATTATTGAGTCTAGGTGGGGAGCACCATAAATGACCTAGGCTGTTACAAAATGTGGGGGTCTCGGGTGAGCTGTCACAAGGTATCTGGATGTACAGTACCATATACTCCACCTATATTGACATTACTTACATGACTTGGGGTACTGCAAGCCTACAGCCTCCTGCAATACAGACTGTTCTGTGCGTTATGCCTTGTTATGTACTGGTTACAACCCATTTGATCACAAAACGTCTTTACCTCCTACAGAGTTTGTACAGAGTGTAGATAGAGGCTGCTGAACTACACACCTGCAGTACATACTGTTGATTGTGTGGTACCCTGTGACCCAGTCTGTTTGCACTATTGTACATTCTAAAGGGCTAGGCCTGGACAGCAACAGCTGTGAACGTTTCCAGACTACTGTATTACTGTAACTGTTTCAAAGTTGCAGTACTCCGTTTATATGGTTGTCAGTATCTGAACAGCTATATGACATGGCATATAGAACTGTTATAGTACACAAGTAAAGGATTCCCATTTTTGCAAACCTGTGTGTGGTGTCTTTCCTATGACCTTTCTAAAGGTATATTTTGCAGGCAATGCTTGACATTAGTATGTGTCACCCATACAGTGTCCAGTTGTTCAGGTGTTAACTGTAGGCATAGTGGCTGTTCCATATTGTGTGCACCTCCTACATATGTATCTTATTGTACATATATCTGCATGTGTATGTGTAGTCACATGTATATACATATACATATATATATATATATATATATATATATATATATATATATATATATATATATATCTGTAGCTGCATATCTGTGTCTGTGCATCTGTATCCTGGGGATGTTGATGGCTTCCACATATTACATGTCCTATGGGAGGCAGACTGTACTTGGTAGTGTATTGCAGGGTGCATGTGTTTGGCTGTGGGGGGATGCCTATTTGTACAAGACGTATAGTGTTAATGGTGCATATGGACATAGGTGTATTTTTTAATCTGCAATTGCTATCTACAGATGTATGGCCATATATACCTATATAGATATATTTATCTGCTAACAGATATATAACTATATGTGCATAGATAGTGATATATATGTATATAGAGTTAGTAAAACAAAATATATATTTATATATATGTATATCTATACATATATGGATATGTTGTATCTGTTAACATTATAATATAGTTATACACGCAGACATCTAGATGTTGGTATACATTCTCTGTACTGTTGCATGACAGGACTGGCTGATATGTTTCTGAAACAGTGAATATCTGTGTATCTGACATGGCATAGTGGTACACCACCCTGCATAGGGTGTGCAGAGTTATTGGTCTGAGCCGTGCAAGAGCTGTTTATTTTGTTGCTGGGCAGAACACGGCCAGTTGGATACAGAGTGATTAAGGCACTTTAAAGAAGTTGTAAGCAAGTTTGCTTGGGTTTGTGCAGAGCTAAGCACTGCCTACACAGGTTAAGAAATTTAGAAGCTGAGTGTATGAAAATGTAACCGGAGGTTAGCAGTGCTTACAATCATGCAAACCCGCGGAAGCCTGCTTACAACTGCTTTAAAGTGCCTTAATCACTATGTATCCAACGGGATGTGTTCTGCCCAGTAACAAAACAAGCAGCTCCTGCAAGGCTCGAAACCAAGACCCTTGCACACCATCTACAAAGCAATTTACCACTATGCCACAGCAGATATGTATAATCATCATGTTTTCACATACATATCATCCAGCCCAGGTATACAACATTACAGGGAATGTATGCTGCCATGTAGATGTATGTCTGTGGGTATGTGTGTGTGTGTGTGTGTGTGTGTGTGTGTGTGTGTGTGTGTGTGTGTGTGTGTGTGTGTGTGTGTGTGTGTGTGTGTGTATATCTATATATATATATATATATATATATATATATATATATATATATATATATATATATTCGTCTTTAAATGGATATAATATATCTATATATGTAGATATAGCTATAGAAATATATATATATATATATATATATATATATATATATATATATATATATGTATATGTATATATATATATATATATATATATATATATATATATATATATATATATATATATCTTTAAGCCAATAAATACATATATACATAGATACACATAAATCTATAGACATATATGTACACATCCATATGTCCACATATATACAGCATTAGGTATGCATATATGTCAGCATATATATGGATCACCTTTCAATGGGAGAACTCCATGTGTCCGAAAGCTGGAAGGCCAAATGTATGTTCTCAACATTGCACAATCTTGCTATAAATGCATCGATTATGCAATGAGAGAATGTCACTATGCATTCGCTCATTGCAGATTTGGCTATTTGGGTGCGGATGGCACTATAGTGGGGATGGGGAATATTTGCCTATCCCCATTGTAGTGCGAACTCAGAGTTAGTATATCACAATAGGTGAATTGTGGGGGCCCAGCCCCCCCAGACCACGGGTGCAGGGGGGCATGCCCCCTGCATTATGATATGTATTTCAACTTACAGTTCGAGAGTCTGCAAAGGTGCCTTTAGAACTGCTGTGTTTTGAACTGTGGTGCAGTAAGAAATGACGGATTTGTCCATTCGGTTTGCAGAAAGGGTCATTCGATGAAAAGATTATCTCCCTTTCAAAAGTGAACACATATATATCAATACAGGTATATATGGACATACATCTGCAGATGAAACTGGGAATGTAACCACAACATATATGTCCACATGCACCATTGATGGGTTAGAGAGACCCAAACAACATACATCTGACATGGATAGTTATCCCCCCCAACCAAACACGTCTGGCCTGCAATACAATACCAACCTTAGCAGATCCCATAACCAGGACCCTACATGACAAGGGCAGTACATGTTAACAGTACTCCATCCCACCTGTAGGATGTCAGGCTGCCATTACTAACATATCATGCAGTACAGTCAAGTGACGTGTCATGCTTGGGGGAACCCCCTGGGCAGGCACAGTAAGTAGCTGGGATCCCTCATATGATCCAATAGGCCTACACCTGACAATGGATTCACCAATGTTGGCAAGGACGATCACAATTCCACCATGTCAGCTGGGAACTACCACCCAGTAGCCTGATGACCCTGGACTGCAGGGACATGGAAGATATCATCAATTAACCCATGGCCAGAGTCACTGGTAAACTTAACACATGGGACCCCACCAATGTTGGACTTGTCAAAGGCAGAAAATACAACCTGAACCTGGTATACCTCCTTTACCCAATCATGACAGGTGTAGATGAGGGTTAGGAGGTGCACAATGCCTATGTAGATTATAGCAGGATTTTGTACACCATTCCACATGTAGGAATGTGTGTAGTTGTTAAGGGATCTACCTCCATTTCCACCAGGACTGCTTGGCAAATGCCAACATTCCACAGATCATAGATGTGTTAATGCCCTCCTCCACACTGTAGATGTGTGCAGCACTACTGGGGTTGGTATAACTCACTGGGTGTGGCTATTGTTGATACATCCGCCATTATTGCAGTTACTGTTGCGTCTAACCCCCCACATAGCTGTCTGTAATACTGTACAGTGTATGTAATCAGGTTGTTAGTTGTTGTTTACACCATTCACAGTAGTTGAGTGCCTCACACCCTCCTAAAGGTAGGGCTATGCCACCGACATTGGCACACACACATGTTACTTAGGTGAGGATCACAGTAGAGTGGGGAGAGGGACATACACCCTGCTGTTAGCATGTTCATTGTCATCCACATTGCAGACTGCATATATAGCAATGTGTGGTAGTGCCTATCCTGTCTTGGTGGTATTACATGTGAAACAGATGTGTTACCTGCATGGGGACATACCTCCATGTGTACAGTCTTGTACTTGTACTGCATCCAAACCAAAGGCTCTGTGTGTTGTACCCAGCCATGACATGAGCACCACTCACTACACTTACTGGTGTCCACTGTAGAAGGCCTGCTGACACCACTACACCCATCAGCCATGTGGCACATGGACAAACACAACACAATCAGAAGAGATAATGGTGACAAGAATACAACTTTGTTAATTACAGCTATGATGCATCATGGCTGCACAGCTACACCTTCCAAGATATTAGCATTTCACTTTACTGCTGACAACATGCTACACATCATTCCATTGCTACACTGTTGTACAGTCACCCTGTGTATCAGCACGATGTTAGCTTGTCCCTGCATCGATGTTACAGATGTCAGGGAGTGGCACAGATATCATTATATGCACAGGGTGTGTTGGTTTGCCAGAGACCTAGGCTGAGCCATACAATTGACAATATGTTTGTGTGTGTGTGTGTGTGTGTGTGTGTGTGTGTGTGTGTGTGTGTGTGTGTGTGTGTCTGTGTGTGTGAGGGCTGAGTACTGTTACGGGCCACTGGTGATGTTGTGTGTGCAGGTATGTGGTTGCCCTAGGTTATTTGTTTATGTGTGTGTGTCTGCATGCACACAGTTCCTCCATGTGGCTACCCTAAAAATACTCCAGCTATACTCTATCGCATATCGTCTACTCAGAGGTGATCTCTGCTTAACATACAAGGCCATGTCAAACCCAGAGCTGTTGGACATGCTGCACTTAAAGAAATCCCAATCCCTCAGAGCTACACGCTCCAGGGATCTAAACCTTGTCATCATAATAAACAAAACATGCTGGAGGGATAGGTTCCTGACTCAGAGACTCCCCAGACTCCGGAATAGATTGCCCATACATGTCAAGCAGAGTGCCTCTTTGGACCTCTTCAAGAGGAACCTTGACGATTGGATGGGAGAAAGGAAATTCACCACAGGGATCACGTCAGTCGCACTGCTAGACAGGGGTCCAGGAAAGTAAATAATGTGGGAAGAAATAGCCAGGGAATTGTTATGGCTAGGCTTGTATAGGCCCTAGGGCTGATAGCCTAGTACCAACCTATGAACCTATGAACCTATACAGGGAATTGTAAGACAGCTGCAGACTGTAACTGGCAGGGTTTGCAGTTCACCGTCTCCGGCCATGGACATGGGACCTGTGCCTATCAGGGGTGCTACAGTCAGTGTCAGGTATAAAGCCAGATTGAGTACAGTCCCCTGAGGTTGACAGATGTCCACTGGATCCAGGTCCCTCCTGGGACTGGCCAGGGCCACGTGCACATGGTCTGCTATGACGGTCTGTGGACAGCACCCCCCCTCACAGTGCTGGGGCTGGTACTGCCACTAAGGGACTGACTGTGACTGGTGGGATGTCCATGGTGACCTTCAGCTGCTGGTGTTGCTGGCATATGTCCATGTGGCCATCACAACCATCCCACCCTGTCGTGGCGCATGGACATGACATTGTGGATGAGATCCAATGTCTCACCTCACCGTCTATCCATGACCTCAGTGTAATTACGGATGGCACCTGCTAGGTCACAGATGCTGCCAGTTATAGAGGTGTGATGAGCCCTCTGTGCCCTTAGACCCTGCCTCGTGTACCGTTCCATTCATGACTGTGCCTCCATGACAGTCTGGAACATGCGTGTGGTTGAAATAGATGTGGCACGTCTGCCAGGGGCATGATGACCAGCAGTGTTCCAACGAGAACCCCTGAACATCTGCCTATGTGATACCCCACCAGACATCTGGCTATGGCTGCTGTATCCTGACACACGTGCCATAGATACCACACTGTCCTGGCCAATGTCAACCATAGACTGTCCCTCAGCTAAGGCCAATGGTTATGAGGTATGTAGAGGCAGTGTGACTGTGTGCATGGATGGGGTGGATATGTGTGAGTTGTCAATTGGTGGACCAGCAGCAGCCCCTGACAACCCTTCCTGTGCCTCAACACACCTATCCTCATGGTTACTGTCTGTATTAGTGATATCAGATTCCCTGTGGGGGGGACCCAGCCCCACCTCGCCATCTGCGAGGGGAAAACAGGGAACAGACTGTAAGACCTGTACATCACCGCTAAACAGTACATACACACACACACACACACACACACACACACACACACACACACACACGTGTGTGTAGACATGGCCACACACACAGACATACACGCATGCAGTCGACATACATGGCAACCCATACACTCCACCAGACAGCATCTACAGACAGCTCTTGCACCAACATAACACACACACTAGCAGGTGATGGTGCAGTACATTATCACGCACAAACCTGTAATTACACACATGTCAGCATGCAGGACATGTGGCACTCAACAGCATGCAGTGCAAATGTAGTCAATCTCAGTTACCAACATTTTACATGGCTGTGATGCATGGCCTCTGTTAGTAGGTGATGGCCCTCCCCCTGGAACTCGCTGCACCCATGTCCACAGCATTGCTCTGCATCTGTTCACCTTGGCATGTATTGTGCACCATACCTCACAGGTGTACACACCACTGCAGAATGTGTAACTGTGTGCCAGTTGTGTGTCCGCTGCTGCTCACAGCCTCTGTTTGTTTCTAGATCACATGTGGACACATGTGTTTAGTGAACGCTTGATGTGTATTCACAGATGTCATCATAAGTGGTGCATGTATGAGTGATAGACTACCATTAGACGGACCACAGACACAATGTACTGTACATATGGTGAGTGTAGAGACAATTATTGACCATTATTGAGCCCTGGCTGATGTTGCCTGTGGTACACATAGGTTCATAGGTGATTACTGGTCTATTGGTCCTGGGGCCTACATAAGCCTAGCCACAGGGGTTCCCAGCCATGCACCACCCACTTATGTTATTCCCCTGTGCTGCTGTCAGGCTGTGGCGCAGACATACTACCCAGGGTGAATTCCCGATTTCCCATCCAGTTGCAAGTGTTTCTGTAAAGAGGGCCAATGAATAACATTGCCTGACATGTATGGGTAGTCCATTCCACAGTGTGGGAATTCCCCAGGACAGGGCCCTATCCCTCCAGTATGTTCTGTGTAATGTATTGATGAGGTTTAGGACCCTGGAGCATGTGTTTGCAGGGGGAGTGGGATGTTTTTATGTGTAGCATGTTCAACTGCTCTGTGTATGTTGCACAGATGTCAGCTGCGCCTGGGCAATGTGCACTGGAGTGTAGCCACAGTTGTCTGAGATGGACTGTGTATTGCATGTGTTTGAGGCTGGTAATCCCATTAGTGAGGGATGTGCTCTGTCACTGCACATGTACAGCATGCATTATGGGTAGGTGTGTTAGATGCGTACATGGCCTACACCTTAGCTATGCCATGCACAGTGAATTGCCAAGCATAACCTTAAACCATACTTACTGGCATCTGGCGCTGCCTTGCTGGTATCCCAGAGGTACCTACATTGAGATGGGATAGAGTTGATGTCAGTGGCCACAGCTGTGACATTGCTACAGAGTGGCTGCAATATTACAGTACAACAGCTGAAGTCCACAGTACTACAGATTATGCATTACTGCTTATCAATACTACACAGCAAAAGACCCCACATCTCACATATGCATGCTCTACCTGTACAGATGCATACACTACAGTAGTCTACTGATATGCCCTGGAACCTTATCTGCATGCTCCATGTCTGGAAGTGTATAGCACCCACCTCCATGACTGTATAAATTTGTAGCTCTTGTGGGTGGGCAGGTGCTACCAGGCTCATGAGCAGCTCCTCCACGCTGGTGAGGGGGGGATGGATGTTATGCCCCCCCCCGTTGCAAGGTGGTCACCCTGCACAGCAGAGGCATGGCGAAATATATGGCGGAGCAGGTCACTACAATGGTGGCGGACTTGCTCATATGTATGGCTGTGCATCCCCACCTTATTCACCCTATGGATCACATCATTCCACATGACTGTTCTCTCCTGCTGGTCCTGGCTTGTCCATGAGAACAACAGCTGGTAGTTCTGGATGATGCTGGTGATTATAATTTCATCCTCAGCGGCACTGTAGATGGGATTCCTCGGGTGCGCCATACTCCCTGAAAGACATAATAATTGAAATATGTCTGAGCAACTCATATGTCAAGTTTACCATAATACAATACACATATCAGTCTCCCGCCGCCATATCAGCTCCAACTTAATGTTCACACAACGCTAGTGGTATGTCTCCAGTATATGTACCATTGGGTCGAAAAAGGGCATAGCAAAATTAATTTAAAATGGGTGGCGAAAGCCAAACGTAGTCTGGCTAGGCTTATAAATGCCCTAGGGCAGATAGCCTAGTATGAACCTATGAACCTATGAAACCTATATCTTGTATTGTACAACACTTTCTGCTATGTGTTTATAGGCATGCTCTCTGAGGGGACACTAGAGTTGCTCGGCTGTTACAGAGTATTTCACCTGCATGCCATTGTCACTGCCACTATGTTTCCACATATGCATGTGGTATGCCTGCTATGTGATTGCTACACATCTGCCATTATGTGATATTGGGGATATCTATGCATGCTGTTGGACATATTCTGGGATTGTGTGGACTATTACAATCCACATATGTTCCATGACAGTTGCACACCAGTATGTGTAGAGGTTATTTGCCAGCAGGAACACCACTTCCACCTATTGTGCACATGCTACCAGTCCACATCACATCCGTGACCCACCATGGAACCTCATTATCTACTGTTCCATCACTACCTTCATTTGGAAACACCTCAGGGGATGGTGTCCCCCCCATGGAGCACACACAGACATATGTCTGTCACCCAGTTAGGTCGAGGGTCTTGTGCATAAGGAACTCCACAGAGACATGGGTTATGTGCTACATCACCTGGAGGCATGCAGTACACATACACAAGGTTCAACATGCATGCTCCTCCTGTCCAGCCCACAGCCCAGGCACCTTTATGTTCATGTAGATGCTGTCGTGACTGTCCATGGGTGGGCACCATGTTCCCTTTGTTCCCATGTGGAGACTCAATGGCCTCCACATTCCAAATGTAACTACCTGTCCACAGTGTTTAACCACCACATGTGTCATATACCAACCCTGTATGCTGTCTTGTTTGTCACCCAACCAGACCTACATACCAATATGTGCTAAATATCCTTCACCAACATATATATCCCACCTTCTCAAACAATTGTGATGTGTTCCCAACATGGGTTACACACCACACTCCACACTCCATCTTGCAGCCATGTACTGGTGTGGAGGTATGTTGTGTATTGATGTGTGATGTTCTCTCACACATGTCATGCCAGGGGACATGTATTGACATATATATATATATATATATATATATATATATATATATATATATATATATATATATATATATATATATAGACATACACATACACACACACACACACACACACACACACATATATATATATATATATATATATATATATATATATATATATATATATATATATATACATACATATGTATGTATATATACATATGTGCATATATGTGTAGATATCATTATGTGTTGTTCATATACCTATATAAATGTATAACTGTCTGAAGTTCTGTACACAGCTGTGAATATGTATCACACATATATGTATCTGTATGTGGTGTGCATATGAACATCTGAACCACACTCATGTAACCCTCTTCACTTCACAGCTGAACTGTTCTGCCTTGCTGCAACACAGACAGGTGTCACATGTGAACACAGACTAACATTGGGGGGTATATATGGTGACAAACTTTAGATAAGCATATTATACTGCTATGGCATTTAGGCATGCTATGCTACACTTTAACATGGTTGTCCTACAGGTGGTGTGGTCTCTCACCCATGTGTCTATCATGACAGTATTAATACCCCCACCAGCCATTGGCTACAGTAATTTACAGAACACAGATATCATGGGTCACATCTTTGACATTCACTGCTGGTCTGCACATTTGACAGGTATGTCCCACTGCCCACAGGGACTGACACTACTGTCCAGTGCAGTTGTTGAGCAGAACATCATTACAGGAACAAGTGCTGATGGCACATATACATCCTTTCACATTATACATCATATTATTCTATGCCATATACTACATGCAAGTAAATGCATATCTGTTTCACATACTTGTTATGTTTTTTCTGCTGTAACACAACCCTGAGCTTTGTGACCTTTCTTGGATTATTTCTCTCTCTCTCTCTCTCTCTCTCTCTCTCTCAGTCTCTCCATTAGAGTGATTGAGCTGGTTTGTATAGATTGCAGCATGCTTTTGTTGGTATTGCACATGATCAGGTGGTGGCCTCTGCGTCAGTCAGTGTCCACCAGCTGCTAATTGCATGCAGCCTGCTGTGTAGTACTTCAGATAACCACTGTCATGGCAACCCTGTACTATAAATTGCTGCCTTCTGTGGGCGTTGTCCCTTCACCTTTCCAGTATGGATGACATCCTTCCTGTGTGTAGACATCAGTGTTACAGACAACAGGTAGCAATACCTCTTACAGCAGAACATGCAGACACAGGACAAATCCACATTTGGGTAAGGTTCCAGACCTACAGACAGTGTGAGTAGTGTTGTTGTGTGCATTGTATCTTGCTGTTCGTATAGGGTTTCTGTGTACATGGTACTTTTTCATGGAATGTTGTCTGTCTGCATAGCTCTCAACTGTGGGCCTATCCATATGATACCAGGGGGATTGGCTGTTAGGTTTTGTCTGTTCACCACACAGGTATTGTCCCAGATATATCTGTGGCAGTCTGTCTGTTGAGTGCTATCAGTACATGGCTACATCCATTTATATTTCAATGTCGTATTCCTGCATAAGGGTATGCTGCAATGAATCCTGTAACACCAGCAATTTCCAGGGTGTGTAATAGCAATAATGCAAATATGGCCCTATGGTCCTGCCTCTGTCCTCCACATATATGCCAGTCTTTGTCCTGCTGTGATACAGGAAGGGTTGTTAGGTAATGGCCTATCATTATTTACCGCTAGCATTACTGCTATCATCCCAGTCATGTCATGGACTCCCACACCAACTGTTGGGCCAAGTCCATATATATGGGGGAAACAGCTGGAGAACACATATGTGCCCTTGTACATTCCAGAGGTAAGTGTGTGGTATACAGTGTCCCTTGCCCTTGTACAGCCTTTTATGGGGGGGGGGGTTCTATGCAATTAACCTAGGCTATGACACCTTTTCAGGGATATAACTGTTAAGATGAGGGCCATTCAGTGTGATACTGAGATGTTAGGTTAAGCAATGTTATGTACAAGATGCTGTGACATTAACACAAGTGCTACTTTTCCCCCTAGGGCTTGACTACAGGGTGTAATTGGAGGCTGCTGAACTACATCTTTAATTGTTGATTGTTACGTATCCTGAAGGCAAATCCTATTTCTACTGTTGTACTAACTGAAGGCCTTGGCCTGGACAGCATAGTATGGTATATATACACATTGCTTGAATCTACTGTTTTGTGTGGGCCTTGCATTCATCACTGATTACATATTTCAAACCTTATGTGATGTAAGTACTGGCATACATTATTGTATAGTACACGAATAAAGGTTATCTGTGTATGCATACATGTGTGCCGTGTCATGTCCTTTGAATTGTGGGTGGGTATATGTATGGTAATACAGTTTGAAGAAGCGATCTGGATAGATCGTGAAAGCGCTCACTTTTTTTGTATCAAACAATAAAAGGTAAACCTGTCGTGGAACTCTGCAACTTCTTTATCTTTTAATTTTGGTATTTTCATGTTGTTGTCAGAGCAAACTCAGTGCTCAGTCCATTTTTGATGTTATATGTTTAATGTCAGTATTCTCATTTGTGGGAATGGTTGCCACACTACACATTTCACAGGTGGCAGTTGAAGGGCTTGTGGCTGAGGGATATACTTTGCACCCAGTACTTCCACCTACTTCTACATATGTAATGCTGATACCTTTTGTGTGTGTATATGTGTATGTACCTATATATATATCTCATATGGCTATATCTATCTATATATATATATATATATATATATATATATATATATATATATATATATATATATATATATATATATATATATACACACATACATATGAACATATGTATGTATCTATAGGTTCATAGGTTCATAGGTTCATACTAGGCTATCTGCCCGAGGGCATTTACAAGCCTAGCCCATAGTTTTGTGGCTTACGCCACCCCTTTAGTATGGGGAACAATACCCATTATTTTGCTGTGCTTCTGTTGAGCAGTGACACTGAGGTAATCCCTGGGGTATATCTGCGATCTCCCATCCATTGGTCAAGATTTCTCTTGAACAAGGCCAGCGAGGTGCTCTGCCTCACATATACCGGGATTTTATTCCACAGCATAGGGAGTCTTTGGGTGATGAATCTATCCCTCCAGCACGTCCTATTAATAGCCGTGTCGAGGTTTAAGTCTCCCGCCCTTGTGACTCTGACGGATCTAGATTTTTTGAGGTGAAGCATATTCATCAAATCTGGGTTTGACATGGCCTTGTATGTTAGGCAAAGGTCACCTCTTGCACAGTTGATGTTATATGATTATTTGTGAGTCATACATTAATATATATATATATATATATATATATATATATATATATATATAAGTATATACATATATCTGTCTGTCTATATTTACAGATATATATCTGTCCATATGTCCATGCATGTTCGGCTCATATTCTGGCCTGTTCCTCATTCACGAGGCAATTGTCATAGGTGATCTCAGCATTGAAGTCAGTAACTAGTGGCAACACGTTTGTGTTTCAGACTTCATCTCCTTTTACGTATGTGTTCTAAAACATATAACTGCATAACTAGCAACATTTTAAGTGCATTAGTGCATTAATTGACATATATCCCTATTTGTACCCACAGTGTGGCATACTTTGTCCAGAGTTCTTGCATTAACAGGTTGTGTGGTATGATAATAATACATATCCTGTAATATTGATTGATTGCGCTGCATGATATGTTTGTGAAAAATTGATGCTATGTATGTTTGCCATGGTTTAATGGTAAATCGCTTTGTGTATAGAGTGCAGGGTCCTGGGTTCGAACCTTAGATGGGCAGTTTATTTTGTTGCTGGGCAGAACAAGGGACGTAGGCTACAGAGTGATTAAGGCACTTTTAAGCAGTTGTAAGCGGGTTTGCATGGGTTTGCACGACGGTAAGCACTGCCAACCTCTGCTTATGTTTTCTTACAGTCAGTTAGCTTTAAATCTCTCAACCTGTGTAGGCATAGCTTACCCCTGCACAAACCCATGCAAACCTGCTTACCGCTGCTTAACAGTGCTTACTGATGCTTATCCCCACGCTAATTCCTTTAAAAGAAAAGAAAAAGGGGTTGATAGGAAAGTGGTGAAAAATGAGGCACAAAGAGGGAAAGACAGTAGGGAAAATAGCTAGGCATGTGCAGGACGAGTATAGGAAAGGTCCATAGCTGTCCATTTCTTCTACAGCAACAGCTGTGCATATACACTATATTTGCAGGTACATTTGGACCCTCAAACCCCTGAGAGAGGGTGACGACAACATATATTCATTGTGATGCCAATTAGACCAGATTACATGTGTCCAATGGACATGTGTGTGGAATTGGGCAAGATTTTTTTTTTGTGGGAACAGATTGCAATTTTTTTTTTCAGGTGTGAATGGGATGTTGGGGACGGGTAGTAGGTATATTTGGGGAGGTAGGTTGGGTAGGTTAACAGAAAAGACACACAAGATGCACACAGGGCCAGTATATGACACATGGGGGTAAACACCTTGGACGGGGAGGAGTGTTTGGAAGTCGCAAGCCCATGAGCCCCCAACTGGAAACAGTGGGACTGAGGTCCCCACCCATGGGCAGTCACCACTGCAACTTCACGGCCCCGAAGGTGGCTGTGTTGGGGGTTGTACAGGAGGGGCAGGCTCACCCTCTAATAGCGCCACTCGGACCTCAAGCTGGCATAGCCACTCTTGATACACCAGATTGAGCTCCTTATGCACCATGGCCTGGACCTATTGATGGGTGATAGGTTCCCCTCTGCACCCGCTCCGAGGGGGGGCAAGCCCCATCCCCTGCAGCGGTTCCACCCGAAGGTGGTGCAGGGCCCATGGAGGAGGATGTCCCAGGCTGGGCCCCAGATGTGCTGGTGCCCGGTGCCATGGCTAGCTGAGGTGGGACAGGTGGGTCCGCTGGGACCGGCCTTCCCATATGAGCTGTGTTGTCACAGGTTTTTGACAGATATGGATTAGTAACAGTCAACAGCATTCAGGATTAGTTATAACAGCATGCATAGGAATTCCCATTAACCCAGCACACCAGATTTAACAGTTGCAGATCAAGCAGAACACATGCATATATGGAACAACAGTGGCCATTACAGGAGCATGTAGGTTTCAGTGATGGCAACAGGCCACCATCATGGGTGCATTTTCACATGGCACATGCATAGAAACAATGTGAATATTTAAAAACCATTAGGACATATGTCCCAACAAAAGTTTGGAGTGTACACATACCAGTTGAGGAGTGTCATTGGGTTGTTATGCACATATGGTAGGGGTGAGTGATATAGTTCAATTAACAACTAATATATCTTTGTAGTTTTCACAACATTCTTAGCCACTGCAGTGGTCTTTCCCTTACATGTATTATTACATTACACAATGGCCTTATATCGTACACTGGTATATTCATAAATTATTATATACATGACATGTGTTTTACATACAGGCGTGACAGGCTGCAGGTGTTAATGTAACATATGTTGAGAATTGCTGTCATACACTTTGGGCGAGGTGCTAGAATGACCGGTTTGTTTCCATATGCATTCTCTGACTATGTACACGTTTGACTATCAGTTGTATGTCATTGACAGCTGCCTACATTTCTTGGATCATCACACTGGATTTTCAGGGAACAGGGTACCAAGTTGGTGATATGGACCATTTATCTGTACATGCTGGACAGATTGGAACAGTTGTGGGGTCTGAATATGCATACAACTTACAATGTGAACATTCTAGCAAATTCTGTATTGTTGCTGGGTGTAATTATGCATACAACTTTCTATCTGAACATTGTATCAAAATCTGTACAGTTGTGGGGTATGATTATGCATACAATTTAGTAGCATTCCCAGGATTCAAACCCCTGCTGTGTGTGACAATATATTATAGCTAACATTACAGTACACTGTGCTATCAGTGAACTGATGTAAAGCTTTCGACTGTTTTCTATCTAAGTCTCCCTAACTTGTACAATATGACTTACTTCTTGGCACTTCCAACATTGTTATGCAGGACTTCATGCCCATTTTGTCTGCATACCACGGTGTGGGTGACACTGCTTAAGATACAACAGTACTATTTATAGTATGGGACAGATCGCCAACAAATGAGAGAAGAGTAAACAGAAGCACTTCAGGGGTTATACCTTTATTCACAGACTATTATACATTTATTTCTACTGGTACAACACTTTCTAAGGTTCTTAAATTTATTTATTATGACAGTACATGCAGACTGATTACTAACCTGCCTCACGACGCAGCCTTTGCAGCCTAGCAGCGTGGGCTTACTGGTTCACAGCCCACTCATCTGCAGCTGTCAGAGAAATGCAGTGATATTTAGCCATACCTATCCATAGTATACACAAGCTAGGAAATTATTTACTACTTAGTAGAATGAGTACTTACTCAGTACTGGGGCATTGGACATCTGCAAAGACTCCTGGATCCACTGTTCCAGTACATCCCCCCTCTGCCGCTTCAGGTCAGCATGGTGGTGCCTGACCTGCTCACCAGTCTAGGGGATACCTGTGGAACTGGTGAGGTCACGGGCGAGACTGTCCCAGGCATCTGTTTTATACTGCGAGCCGTGGTACCGGCCCTGCAGTAGTCTCTGATCATGGTGTTTTACCAGGAGCCATACCATGATTTTTGACTCCTGGATGCCCCAGCGCTGCACTCTTAATCAAGTGCCTTCACCCACACCAGCCATTCTGCCTGCAGTAGGAAGCTACAACCAGTTATAGGAAGTATTCCCACCTGTGGGGTTTAAATACGGCCATTTTCCCACACTTCCCTGTGATTGGCCAGTTTTGAAAAGGCTAAGCTACGTACAGACCTGCTTACATAAGGTTGGCACTGCTTTAAGATGTATACCACTAGGCAGATTGAATTGGCTCCCCTACACATTGCTTACACTTACTAACTTGGGCTGTGCTGCGGTTAGCATTGCTTAATAGTGAATTAGCATTATATTTGCCATTTGGCAATGATTTATTCTTCATTACTAGTTATATATGTGTCTGGTATCTGTGATTCATGTGTACATACACTGTATGGGGACCTTGGGGCTTCTACACTTTATTATTTATTTATTTATTTATTTTATTTTACATTTGTTGACCGGGCTAGTCTAACTGGATATATGTCCATTTTCAGTAGAGGCCCAGGGAGAAAAGCTCCAAGATAAACTAAGTGAGAAAAAAAACCTTAAAAATCATTTTAACATAGGACTAGAAGAAGCATAAAACATATTGAGATATGCATTGCAAATTACAAAATAAAACCTTGGAAGGATAAAAAGTAATAAGGTAACTATGTAGATGCATACATTATGTACTATGCTTCTAGCAGGTTATAATATGGAAATCAGAGAGGACAAAGCAAAGAGCTTTAGAGCTAGAATATTTATAGTAAAGTAGTAAGAAACGGAGGTAATTATACAATAAAGAAGGACAAGTGATGAAAGAGTAATTATGTAAAATATGCAACTAGAGTATAGAAGAAAGAAAAATCTTCTGTAAAGAGAATTTAGAGAGACAGAGGATAATATGGCTAGAGACAGAGACTTTGTTTAGTAGTAAAGAACTTTGTTTATTAGTAAAGAAAATGTATTTGTTCTAGAGTAGTGTAAAAGGTGGTATTTATAGGTTAAGAAAATAAAATAGTACATATGTAGTCAATAGTAGCAGAAATTTAGGTAAAACTTGTTGGCTAGATGCCTAGTCTGATTTAAAACAGGGGCACAGCCAGTGTGTTGTTAGGTAAAGTTTCAGTTTGTTTTTAAAAAGTGAGGGAGGGGGGAGAGAGGAAAGATCACTGGGGAGAAGATTCCAAGTTTTTCCAATAGCATTAGAAAAGAGAGATTCTCCAGCCTTATTATTGGGTTTAGAGGTATGTACAAGTTTTTTGTGAGAGGAACGTACCGATTTCAGATTTATATATGGTGTGATGAGGGTGGATAGAATAGGAGTAGAGGAAGGTTTATAAAGGGTTTTATGGGCAATGGTTAGTTGGTGGAGTTTAATCATGTTTTGTAGTTCTAGCCATCCAAGCTGTTTTATATTTATGCAATGGTGAGTTCTGTAGGGGTTACCTGTAGCAAACCTAGCAATATTGTTATAGGAAGTTTCCAGTTTGTTAAGGTTCTTTTTTGAAAGGTTAGTAAAAATTGATGATGCATAGAGGAGAGTAGAGATTAAATAAGTGTGTGCTATAGTTGTTCTAGCAGTGGGGGAGAGGAAAGGTCTAATCCTATATAGGGAGCCCAGTTTTTTGTTGACAGTTTTTATTGTATTATTGATATGAGTATCAAAATTGAGGTTGTTATCTATGATAATGTCCAGAAGTTTGGTGGTTGGGTCTGGTGATATAATGGTACCATTAGTGGATTTAATTGAGAAATCCAATGGAGAGGAATTTTGAGTTGGATAAAGAGGATAAGTTTAATTTTATTAGGGTTCGAAAGAAGGCAACGCTGTGTAAACCATTGTTCAACTATGTTAAATGTGTTCTGGGTAAGAGAGAGAAGTTCAGATTTGGATTTGGCTGAACATAAAAGTGTGGAGTCATCAGCATATTGTATGCAAGTGGCTTGGGGGATGGCTAGATGAAGGTCATTGATGAAAATTGAAAAGAGAAAAGGCCCTAGTATGGACCCCCGAGGGACACCTATGGTAACTGGTTGAAGGGTAGAGAGTGTCTTATCCCAGATTACTGCTTGTTGTCTATTATCAAGGTAGGACTGGAACCATTTTATGGAAGGTGTATCTAAAGAGAGGGATTTGAGTATGTTTATGAGAATCTGGTGATTGACCATGTCAAAAGCTTTAGACAGGTCAATGAAGAGTGCAGAGGAAAGGTAATTAAGGTTGCGGTTTATATTTATACAATCTGTAAAGGACAGGATGGCAGTGGTAGTGCTATGTGAGGGTCTAAAACCATGTTGACAGCTGGAAAGTAAGTTATTTTTGGTTAAGTGTTCAAGTAGTTGCTTATGGATGCATTTCTCCATGATCTTTGCTAGAGGTGAAAGAAGGGCAATAGGACGGTAATTAGAGAGTTCAATGGATTGTCCACCTTTATGAAGAGGTATGATATGAGATACTTTCCATAGGTTGGGTATTTGACCTTCAGTGAGAGTCCTATTGATCAGAATAGAAATGGGATAAGCTATAGCTTTGGCTGATAGCCGTAGGAAGTCGGCAGGTAGTTGGTCTGCAGAAGGAGAGCAAGGTTTAAGTTTTTGTAATAGGGTCAGAATATATGAAGTTGGGATGGGTTGTAAATGAAAAGGAGGAGGTGGGGTAGAGTTATAGGAAGGGAGATTAAAGATATTGGGTGATAGCTGAGAAGCTAGAGTTTGGATAGTATTAGTAAAATAGGTATTAAATATGTTGGCTGTATTGATGGGGTTATTATGGTCAGTATTTTGAGGGTTGGGAGTGGACGATTTACCTGGATGAAGTAATTGGTTAACGCTAGTCCAGAATTTATGAGGGTTGTTTAGTTATTACAATAACACCTCAAATCTATGCTTACTGCAGTACTCCAGTTCACATATTTATGTTCTGTGGCAGGTTATACAACGTCACACTGTACATAGATTCAGTTCACATGTTTGGTTTGATTTTCCTATGGTGAGGATTAGTTTGCTGATACCTCATTCATATCTATTGCTATGATGGCTTAGTGGTTAACTACTATGACTCCATTGTGCAGGATTCTGAGTTTGAGCCTTGCAGAGGCAGTTTATTTGAATGCTAGGCAGAACAAGGGCCATTAGATACAGTGTGATTAAGGTACTTTTGAGCAGTTGTAAGCAGGTTTGCACTGGGGTAAGCACTGCCTACACAGGTTAAGTAATTCAGAAGCTTACTGGGTGTAGGAAACTGTAACTGGAAATTAGCAGTGCTTAATTTCGTGCAAATCCGTGCACATGACCTTAAACTCACTTAATAGTGCTGACATATGTTTACTACTGCTTCTTGCTGCATAACCTAACTGCTGCTTTATAAATAATGATACTGACGCCTCACATGTGCACTTCCTGCCGTACTCCAGGTGTTATAAATATATATATATATATATATATATATATATATATATGTTCTTTCATGGCAGCAGTACTACAGTTCATATATATATATATGTTATTCCATGGGTTATGCAACATACATATTACTCATAACGTGCTTTGCCATGGGAAATGGTATGTCTCAGTTACCTTCCTGTTTCCCCCCTCCTTTCTTGCTTACATCCATAGGGCAGTCCCATTAGAAGGGGTCCTTCCAATCCTGACACGCCTCGGCCCATAATGTCTTACCCATCATTCTCTCCACCTCCTCCCTCCTTCACATCAATCATCCTTCCTACAGGTCCCATCCGAATCTCACCAAACCACTACACATTGCCCACTCTCCACTTCTGGGGACCCATCATGTAAGTTGCCTCACCCCATGGATTTTCAGGGTTCCCACACATTCAGTCCGTGAACATACATATCCTTCTCTGCTTACCTGTAAGGCATGGTATGTTACCCCAAGGACTCTTTTTAGCTGAATTTTTGGGGTCGTCCCACTAGGGACGAACATGCATTTGTTTAAGATTAGACTTTGCAGGTTGGCACTGTTTCTCCCACTGGTACTATCCTGCTAGTAGTCTGGGTAGCAGTGCTATGCAATGCTTACCAGTGCTTTATATTCGATTTGCATGATATTTTCCTTTTGGCATTGATGTATTCTTCATTATGTGTATGTACGCTGTATGGGGTCCTGTGAACTTCAACACTTTATTGCAATAACACCTCACATCTGGCCTTACTGCAGTAGTCCAGTTCACATATTTATGTTATATAGCAGATTATACCACTTCACACTGTACATAGATTCAGTTCACATGTTTGGTTTGATTTTCCTGTGGTGAGGATTAGTTTGCTGATACCTCAGTCATATCTATTGCTATGTTGGCTTAGTGATTAAGTACTTTGACTATAGTGGAAAGGGGCCCGAATTTGAGCCTTGCAAAGGTAGTTTATTTTGTTGCTGGGCAGAACATGGGCTGCTGGATCCAGAGTGATTAAGGCACTTTAAAGCAGTTGTAAGTGGGGTTGCATGGGTTTGCATGACTGTAAGCACTGCCAACCTCCAGTTACAGTTTCTTACACTCACTTAGCTTCTACTTTGCTTAATCTGTGTAGGTAATGCTTACCCCCACACAAACGCACTTAAACACGCTTACTACTGCTTATTTGTGCTTAGACCTGCTTACTAGTGCCTTATTCATTATGTCACTGACAATTCACATGTGCATTTCATGCAGCACTCCAGTCCCCATTCAAATGTTATTATGTAGGTTATATGACAAAATGATGTAAAAATATGTACATATACAGATTTCACATGGAAAATGATATCTTCTGCAGTGGGACTCGAACCAAGAATGCTTATTCTTTAGGTGGACATTCTAACCACTACACTATTGTTGTGCTGCTTCTCTTGCATATATATTCTTTGTTATCCTCTTCAGCCTTTTCAGCAGCTTTAACTGTAGCTAAGCAATGGGCAAACTCTCACACCTATGGTTAGCTGTACTCTGGGTTTTAAAAAAAATAAATACAAGGGTTTCTTCATTTTATTTCAATGTACTGTTGCTGTTGAACACATGGGAACTGTTGGTGGGGATATCCGGACACCTATGAGCAGTCTTGCTCATTTATTTGCACTTTCTTCTGTTCTACAGGGGCACGTTTATTCTGAGAGCTCTGCTCTCAGACATGCCCCCCTGCACTCGTCCATGCTCAGTGTAGGATTTGGAGCTCAGGCATTAATATGCATGGCACGCTGCCGTCCCCCTCTTAAACTGCCGCTTCTGTGCAGGATTACCTGCATGGAAGATTAGTAAATCCGGGGAATGTGTTTTATAAACTACAACTGAGTGTTTTAACATTTGTGTGTATATATATATATATATATATATATATATATATATATATATATATATATATATATATATATATATATATATATTTGAGGTATGAAAATAAGATATGAAAGCTAATAGGATAGTGAAGTATCGTGATATACTTTGTGAATGTGATGTTAACAGAAGTTTATAAAGTATGCACGTCATGTTAAATTCAAATATATGGTCTGAAGAAGTAAGCGGTTAACTTGCGAAAGCACTTACCATTTTAACTGTTTAACTGGTGGAATTAAAGTTTATAACCTGGCCGTGTTTCGGCTCATTTATTTTTATTTTAACAGTAGTTATTGGTTTTAATAATTAAAATCTGTTCTTATTTTTGAGCCTTTGCGCCTCTTTTATTTCAAGCTTTATCCAGATTTCTTCAGCTGAAGGTCCAGAGGTATGCAAACCTCTTTGCTGCTGCCAGTGGTAGATTTCACTCTCTCTGTTTCACACATACACATACACACACACACACATGGATTCTGCAAGCCTTGCATGGCATGCAGGATTAGTGCAGGAGCTTTAGCAGGCAATATGTCAGCTGTGCGATCCAGGAATAGCCTGTAAAGGCATGCACGAGCGCTTCTGCACTAGTCCTGCATGGACTCAGCTCCTCTATGCAAATTACTCCATTTGCAAGAGAAATCCATGCAAATGAGGTGAATTTGCGATCCAGGAAGCTGGAAACCAGCCGTGCAGGACTAGTGTAATCTGCAGAAGTGTACTCCGCCAGTAACAGAGTACATTTCTGCATATTCCAAAATGGAGCCATGACAGCTCCAAATAAAGGGTACATATTATCTAGGAAGCATGCCAATGGCCAAGCATAAGGCCATTGGCATAGAAAACAGGTGAAAAAAAAAATCAACTTTTATTTTTTTTAGCTAATCTCGGCTGTTTAAACGTAGGGCAGCGGCGTGCAAACGGGATCAGGGGGAAATAAGAAAATAAACCTAAAATAAGCATTCTAACTAAAATGACTATTCTGCCATTATAGTCAATGGCAGGCAGAAGACAACATGGCCAGTGAGTAGTGGTTGCTAAGGGGGAAGGCGCAGTGTGAGACATGTAACTATGTATTAGCAGGCAATCCTATTCAAATGAGGGTAATGATACTGAATCCCAGGTTTCCCCTGCAAGCTTGTCAGCTCCCAACAATGTAAGAGCAGGAATAGCTTAGTACAAGCCCAGAAGTTAGCTGACATCATAGGAGGGTGTGTCAGGCATACTGTAAGTGGATTGGAGCCCTGTGGCTCAGGTTTGCTCCTAGCTTAGCACAATTAGGCAAGGGGTTGAGTCTGAGGCTGCCTAGCACTCTTTACATTGCTTAAGCATGTGTGCATGCAGCGCACCAGGTTTTAAAGAAAAAAAGTAAACCAGGAAATAGCAGCTCTGTGCACATTTGAGCACTGTGTTTGCGCTGCATGCCCCCAGGCTTAAACAGGAAGGCAATGGGAAGGGAAAACAGCAGTAGGAAGGTAATCTAGGAGAACTAGTATAGCTGGCTGTTGAAATGTATCAGAATCAGCCAATTACACAGGCAGCAGACCAGCCCAGCCCAGAACACTACTATAAACTATGCAAACACCTTCCCCTCTGGATTTTCCCATACTCTTCACCATCAGTGTAAACAAGCAGGGAAGTTTTAACAGACAAAACAACAAAATGATAGGGGCTGCAATACTTATCATGCAACAACTTGTGGAAGAGGCTGAGGGTGGTGAGGATGTGAATGTTGTTGTCCAACCCACAGTGAGGAGACAGAAAAGACTGTACAGACCCAGGGTAACCTACCAGGCGCTACATGAGCTGGAGATATTGGAGTGCTATAGGGTAGAAAGGGACCTCCTGCAAATTGTTGAGCTGTGCCGGCCACGCCTGACACACAGAACTAACAGAGGGGAACCCATCCCAGTGGATACCAAGGTATGTGTAGGCCTAAGAATACTAGCTACAGGTACCTTCCAAAAACTAACTGGGGATATGATGGGGATCTCACAGGCATCAGCATCCAGGGTACTCCACCAGTTTCTGGATGCCATGTCAGCACATGCCGGTGACCACATATATTTCACCAGCCGTGAGGCGTTGGCCAGCAATAAGCAACTGTTCCACCAAATAGCATAATACCCTGAGGTAGTGGGTGCTATAGACTGCATACACATATGCATCAAAGGACCACCCGGTGAGCAGGGTAGGGTCTACATCAACAGCAAGGGCTTCCCGTCCATCAACTGCCAGGTCGTGTGCGATGCCCAGGGCATAATAATGAATGTGTGTGCTGGCTGCCCTGGAAGCTATCACGATTCCCACATCTGGCATCTGACACAGCTGTACCGCAGATTTGCTAATAGGGACATCCCTGATGGTCACCTATTGAGGGATGATGGATACACACTGGAGCTGTGGCTGATGACACCCAGCATAAATGCACACACACATGAACAAGAACTCCATAATGAGGCACATGCAAAGACAAGAATTATAATAGAGCATGTATTTGGGATGCTCAAGTCACAGTTCTGGTACCTGGATGCATCCAGTGGAGCCTTGCAGTACTCACCAGATACATGTACCCAAATTGTCATCGTAAGTGCCATGTTACACAATATGCTCCTGCAGAAACAGCTGCAGCAGGAACAGCATGGGACAGGGCCACACAGCCCCCCACCATTGCCAAGGCCTGCACAGGCACAAAGTGACTCAGAGGAGGAACAACCTGAGCCTGCCCCAGTTGGCAGAAGGAGGCGTGCCCAGTATGCCCTGGCCTTGGCAAAGAGGCAACGCATAGCACATACACTGACACAGGAGGGACCCAGGGAATAACACCTCTCTCTGACTCTCACATACAGTAAAAGGAATGCCAAACACAACACTACCTGTGCTCAGCCATGTGTAGGGAGTGTACCATGTGCATCTGACATAGACAGCCCTGCAGCACCACCCTCAGTACTGGGACACCCACAAGGTAAGTGACTCACACATGTCAGGCAGGGAGGTTCACATACCCAACAACAGTCTCAACCAGCAGGGCAGGTGTAGACAAACACAAACAACGGCTGTGTTATGGACTCTGAATGATGCCTATGGGAAACCCCCCACCAGGCCTACACAGGCAGACTACAGCAGGTCAGGCAGTAGGATGTTAGTTCTGAAGAGTAGGAAGTCAGAAAATAATATGTAGGTCAATCATAGCTAAGACCTGTAGTACACTGATATGCTTCTAGTCAGCATGATAGGTTAGAATACCGAATGAAATGGAGTACCTGACATACCAGTACAGTCATAGCAAATGTATACAAGTGTCAGGTGTTCCCCCCATCCTACATAGAAATGTAGTAACAGTCAGATGTGCCCCCCAATCCTGTGTAGAAATGTAGAAACAGTCAGGTGTGCCCCCCAATCCTGTGTAGAAATGTAGAAATAGTAAGGTGTGCCCCCCCCCAATCCTGTGTAGAAATGTAAAAGCAGTCAGGTGTGCCCCCCCAATCCTGTGTAGAAATGTAGAAACAGTCAGGTGTCTCCCCTGATCCTGTGTAGAAATGTAGTAACAGTCAGGTGTGCCCCCAATCCTGTGTAGAAATAAAGAATCAGTCAGGTGTGCCCCCCCAAACCTGTGAAGACATGTAGAAAAAGTTAGGTGTGCCCCACAATCCTATGTAGGAATGTAGAAACAGTCAGGTGTGCTCCCCCCAACCCTACTTAGAAATGTAGTAACAGTCTGGTGTGCTCCCTGCCCAATCTGATGCACACAAGTCATAACAGTCAGGTGTGCCCCCCACAACCCTATGTAGAAATGTAGTAACATGTATGTGTAGGTATAATACCAGTGGAGCACAGATGCACAGAGGTGGCCAGGATAGCAGGATAGGTTGTATCATCTGCACAATATGCAGGTATGTGTGTGTTAGGTTGGTGTGTGTGTCATATTGTGTGAGAGTGGTCTGTATGTATGCATGTTGAGGAAAGACCTGGTGGCCATTGCTCACTACCGCTGATGACAGGGACAAGTCCTCAAAACTGCAGTGCCAAACACAATACCCACCAATATAACACAAGCTAGCAGTAAGCCCTTGCAAATGTATGGTGGTAGTATGTGTCACCATCTGAAAGACTGACAAGGCATGGCTGTTGGGCTAGATATACAAGCAGTACACAGGGGAAAGTACCCCAGACATACAGTATATATTGTGTCACTGTGAAATGGACACACCCTTGGAATTGTACATACAGGCATGCGTTACATTATTTGTTCCTGTAGTAGGGCATACCGGTGATGCCTGCCCAAACACTCGCAGATCACAAAGGAGGTAGGACAGATGTATTGGGAAACAGCTAATGTACCTACACATGCAAGCATAACTGGAATGCCTGATGCATATCTGTGTGTCAGATGCAAGTAGTGTCCATAGCACACATGCACCCAACTCATGCAAACACCACCCACTGGTACATCTTTGTCTGTACCCCTGCCTTGGGGAACTGGTACAATATGACCCCACCAGTATATGGCAATAGCGAAAGAATGCAGCATGCAGTGCAGATGTCCCATGCAGGTGTGTCACAGCTGTAGGTAGCACCCTGCCAGAATCCATACCACCTGATCAAGACTGATAGAAGGTATTGGCATGAACACCTAGCACACCTACTCTGTCACCACAGGGGAATAGAATGCATGGCGGTCTGAGACTGTAGGACTGACAGAATGCAACGGCCTGCCACATCTGGCCCGCATCAACACCTAATGGCCCACAGGCCTCTGCCAAGGGCCTGTGTCTCACATGTACTGCCAATGCATGCTATGTCATGGACACCCAAATAACAACACAACACACTCCACATACTCCAAATGCAAGGCCATGTGGACAAACCACAGTAACATGTACACCATGTCTCACTGCATGAACTGTGGTCCAACACCAACATACAGCCATGATGGGGAGATAACCATAGGGAAAGTATCACAGAATGTATACATAATGTAAGGAAGAGGAGAGAATAATGGGGGGGGGGTGTGAGCGTGGGCAGCACGGAATGTGCAAGTTCCGACACAAAGCTGTGTGCACACACGATCCCTGGCTGTAAACACATAAATGAGTGACTACATACCTGACCATACACCACAATAGGGGTAATGTCCTGACTCATGGCCCCTGCCTCTAGGTAAACTTTGCAAATCTGTACAGCTGTGAGGTATTGCCATAGCAATATAAGGCTATACTGTCATGTTGATAGATGTACAAGTATGGGATCCCCTGCCAGTACTTCACCAAGGTGCTGAACCGGACACTCAGATCCAGCAGCAAGTGTCTGCAGCTCCCCTTCCAGGATGGCATAACCTACCATGAATATGTAGGCATCTGCCCACAAGACTGCACACAGCTGCAGTCACCCTTGTCCTCCAAGACATCACTGTGAGCAGGAATTTCCACCTGACAGTAGATGAGGACAGAAAACATCACAGTGTATAATAGTACACATGTCTGAATATCTCTGCTAACAGCAGTACCATGTAGCTGAAGCAGCACAGGCACAATCACCTACAGTGCACACTGTCCCCTGCACACTTTGTCCCCATATTGTCCAATGATCAATGGATATCCTGTAGAAACAGTTTGCTACCTGTAGGTGTACAACACAAAGGTCTGCATTGGAGTACAAACTACCTGGAATCGATCCACACATTCACTAAAGAAGGGCATACTGGGCATGCTCACACACGTAGAGAAATGAAGGCAATGTCAGACAACAACATACTGAAAGGTCATACTAGGCATGGTCACACACTTACACACATGAAGCCCATGTTTGCAAACAACAGTGGACCAGACATATCTGGCAGTTGCATATGTTAGGCAGACACCCCTCAGTATGCACCACTCATGCTTTGCACACACAGTGGAAGGAATACAGACATATATCCAAGGACAACACACTATAATAAGCCAAACGTAGATGTACATAGATGTGTGGAAGAGAGTGACTGTGACAAGGAGTCATCCAGGCCCGTCCCACCCAGCACACAGCCAAATGGCTACAACCACATGAGGTTCAGATGTCAATCACTGTAGATACTAGCCACCGGTATCTGTCAGCATTACAGACTATGTGGTGCAAGTGCTAGCTGTGCAACATGACTGTACAAGGCAGTAGTCATCTAGCAGCTGTATACATGTACCTGTGGAATATAACCCTGCATGTGCCCGCATGTGTTGTGTCAATCTCTAGATGAATGGGTTATAGCCCATTCACACACACTGCCCTCCCCATAGCCCTACTATGACAAGTCTGCTGAGGTCATCCACTGTGAAATACACCTTTGGGAATGTTGCAGCCCAGTAATCTCTGTGGTGCATCATATAACTGTGTACTGCTGTAGTGTGATAAACTAATTAGGTAGGAGTCCTAATCCCAAACTTAGCAACTGTGTGTGTGTGTCTCTGTCTGTGTAGAGAGCAATGCTTTTTAGGCTAGTCACACTCACTTCAATTCAAATGCCCTACTTTAGCAAGGCTGCTGATGTCATTCACTGTGAAATACACCTTTGGGAAAGCTGTAGCCCAGTAATCTCCATGGTGCATCCTATAACTGTGTACTACTGTAGTGTGATAAAATAGGTAGGAGTTCTAATCCCAAACTTAGCAACTGTGTGTGTGCGTTTGTGTCTGTTTCTGTCTGTGTAGAGAGCAATGCTTTTTAGGCTAGTCACACTCACAACACTTCAAATGCACTACTTTGGCAATCCTGCTGATGTCATTCACTGTGAAATACACCTTTGGGGAAGAAGTACACAAGTTATCCCCATGGTGCGTCCTATAACTGCTTCATGCTGTAGTGTGATATAGAACTCTGGTAGGTGTTCTATCCTCACACATGGCAGTTGTGGATGTTTTGTGTATGTTTCTATCTCTGTGTAGGGAGCAATGTATTTTAGGCTAGTCACACTCACTACACTTCAAATGTCCTACTTTGGCAATCCTGTTGATGTCATTCACTGTGAAACACACCTTGGGAAAGGGGTACTCCAGTAATCTCCATGGCACGTCCTATAACTGCATAGTGATGTAGTGTGATAAACTAGTTAGGTAGGAGTTCTAATCCCAGACATGACAGGTGTGTGTGTGTGTGTGTGTGTGTGTGTGTGTGTGTGTGTGTGTGTGTGTGTGTGTGTGTGTGTGTCTGTGTTTGTAATTCATATCCTGTGTGGAGGTGGGTGTGAGTGCTTAACAGTTGAACTCAATGGGGAGTGGGTTTTGCAAATTTCTTATATGGTGGCCCTAGTATATATCACAATGTCCACCATACAGGAATAACAAATGTGAAATAGCCGAGAGGCTGGGGTGCAAATCCATAACCCTACATGTGACATCAAGGCCAGACAAACAAAGTGAGCAACCTTAGTATTACCCAGAGAACACTCTCAACCCATGTCTCATACACACACACAATTGCCTAGGCAACAGCTGCCATGTTGGTAGTATCCTGCATTTTGCCCACTGATAGTAACCATGGTGTGATTGCAGTGGACTACAGTGGGCATGGCACCCCGACCATCAGTCCAATAGGCACGTACATGCTGACAGTGCACCTTCCCCATGTTCCCCACTGGACACCTGCAACACCTGTGGTGCAATCAAATGTGACCCACAAAGGACATACCATGCCTGAAAACATGCCTTGTATGGACAGATGCCACTGACACCAGGGAATACCGGTATCATGTTATCAATGTAGGTGCTGAGTCAACCTGCCGTCCATTAACATTTCCCACCACATGAGGCCAGGTGTAGCACATCTGATGATAACAATCTATGTACACAACATGGGCCAGGCACCCCAGGTACAGTTCCACATGTCACTGAACATGCATATGGGAGGTGTGCATATCCCAGACACTGTCCATGTTATGGACTAAGGAACACATACATGGCAAGCAATGCACAGCATTAGCCACACGCAATAGTCACCCAGGTGACTAGACGGTGAATACAATATCCACCAGTGTGGTCAAATCCAGACACTACACCCCTGAGCAACAATGCAGACCATTGTCATGTGGCCTGATGCTAAGGTATACTCATCACCTAGCCTTGTATAGCCATCTGGCACAGTCGACCACTACACACCCATGAAGCAATGCACTCATGCATGTCAGTACTGGCACACTGTGTCTGTGTGTGTATTGTATGATGCGTATGACCACATTCACATGCACTACAACCCCCATTGGCATACTGAAGCATGCTTTCTGATGTCAGATACCTCCACATACCCTTTGCCCATATAACCTCCGTATGACCCCTGTGGTGCATGTGATACCTGCACAGTAATGTGTTGTGGCAATCCCACTAGTGATGAGTTGTATCCCTGGCCCTGTCAAGTGTGTCAATATGTGTGTGTCCCTGTGAAAGTGTGGCTGTGTTGATGCTGGTAACTGTTAATGCAGACAGGCATGTGTACTACACCTACTGTATAGCTACCATATCCCTGTTGCAGATGTCACTCACCATCACATGTACGTTTTGAGGGCTCCTCAACATGTAATCTATGTGGTGCATCCAGTAACTGCACAGACATGTGATAGCACTACATAGTTGTCAAGGTTTTGATACCCTGTACTGGTAGGTGTGTGACACAAACATGCTTATGTTTTACTCCCCTCCACTGACTTTTCTTTGCCTCTGTCTGCCTCTCTCACACCCTCTCTGGTGGATGTGGAGACTTATACCTGCTTTGCTTATGCGGAAGCAGCATGTGTATTTTAAGTGTTGATGATGATCAGCTGATGGCCTCTGCATGAATTGCAGCCCTCCTCTAGCCGATTGCATGTGGAATAGCTGTGGTAACATTCCCATAGCCAATTACATGGAACCACACTCCAATATCTAGGGAACATCATGTTGGTGTTGGGCCTTTACATTCACTGTGAGCAGGAACTCGAGCCGTTGTTTGGCAAACAACATCTCAGATGGTTTGGGGATCTACCTCTAACAACATACACTGTGGACACAGGGCAACACACAGGAGGGGGATGTGCCTGACCTGACTACAGACTTTAAGTGCTGTTTTACTGCATGTGGAGTAATGTTGGTTTAACAGGGTGTTTGTGGATATGGCTGTCCTACATGTTTTAATAGATGCCATGTCAGTGGTATGTTAATGAGGAAAACCCCATCTGTAGGGTCATCTGCAGACTGGGCAGTGTGTGGTGCCTTTTGTTTCATGTGTTACCCACAGAGCACCTATCTGTGAACTGCAGAAGGTAGTGTGAGGATTGCAGTCTGTAGATGGTGACAGCCGTGAGAGTTACTGACTTCATATCCCTCATAGGACATATGTTGCAACAAACCCTGTTACAACAGTAAATGTATGAGGGTATCACAGCAACATGTCAATATTGGCCCTGTGTATGTGCCTCCTGCCACAACTCTGTCAACCTTTGTATATATGTCATGCAGTAAGAGGTGCATATGTGCTATACAATATAATTAGTGTCATCATATCTGATAACAAGCCAGTGAGATACCAGACTGCTACACATGTTACATGTAGTAAAGGTTATATTTTATGACATAACCTGGACATTCTGTGGTTGTGTGTACAGTACTGAAGTCTGTGTACTCATGGTGATTGTCAACACTATGTGTAATGTTAATATGTACTTTGGCCTGTGTACAGACTGTGGTAGATGTTATTGTTCTTGGTCCTGTTCTATCTGATGGTACATGTGCTCCACTGTATGTTACCCTATCGGCTTATATGTTTGTTGGGCCATGCACACATACATGTCCCATACCATGACAGGCTTTGACCCACACTGTGTAGCGGCCCATATATGTAGGGTTATTGTGTGAGTGGCACATATGAGGATGGTGTTGAACAGATAGTCCATATACTGTAATATTATGCTAGCTTACCATATGTGGCTGTGTTCACATTGGTTGCGGTTATGCACTTTCACTCAGGTGTATCATACTCTGTGCTGTGACATGCCTGTAGAGCCTGCTATACATGCTGGTACATGTGCATTCCCCCATAGTTAATGTAGGCTAGTGTTCAGCCAGTCTGCCTGTAGCCTGCACAGTGCTTTGTTACATGCCTAGCAGCTTAGTGTATTTACCCAGTGAGATGTCATGTCCAGATACTTGCCAGATATACTGCTGCAGGGCCATCATAACAGTCATGTATGTCAGACAGAAAAGTGGGATGCTGTACAGATGTATGTCAATATCTAGTGGTTAGTATTTGGCCATGGCACCTCTGTACCAGCAGTTATCATGTGTCAGGACAGACAGGGGTGTGTGAATGCATAACCTATGGGGGAAAATGTATACCAGTAGTTACGTGTTATACCCATCTACATGGCTGTTAACATCCACAATGTCAGGCTTGGTCCACGTCTTTCACTAAGGGGTTCTGTATATACCTCTGGATTGTCCAGAGTGTGTCAGACTGTCCACATATATTGGCCAATATATCTGCTGTAGTACACAGGAGTATTATGTGCTAGCAGTGGTACTGTACTATGATGTACTTAGGATGTCTGTCAGTAGCCAATGGCGCACATGTTAAAAGCAGATGTGACGTCGCACCCACACCATGTCTACGCTGCCTTAAGGTATCTGAATATACATTACCATACAATTCATCTTGGGTAAATGCAGGCCTACTGCCTCCTGCCACACAGACTGTTCTGTTTGTCAGTGTGCTTGTGATGGTGTCAGTTTTGCCTTGTTATGTAACAGTAACATCCCATTGTGTCAACTGAGGTCTTTACCACCTAGGGATTGTGTACAGAGTATAGATAGAGGCTGCTGAACTATACATCTGCATTACTTACTGGTGATTGTTTGGTATCCTGTGGCACAGTCTGTCTTTACTATTGTACTACTTGAATGCCTCGGCCTGGACTGCAACATTTGTAAACTTTCCAGACTACTGTATTAGTATAACTGTTTCACAGTTGCATTACTCTGTTTATATGGATGTCAGTGTCTAAACAACTATGTGACATGGCATATACAACTGTAATAGTACACAAATAAAGCTTTCCCATTTATGCAAACCTGTGTGTAGTGTGATATCCTTTGACCTCTCTGTGGGTATATGTTGCAGGCAATGATTGTCATTTGTATGGGTGGGTCATAAAGTGTCCATTTGTTCAGGTGGCAATTGTAGGCATAGTGGCTGTTCCATATTGTGCGCACCTTCTACATATGTATCTTACTGTACATATCTCTGCGTGTGTATGTGTAGTTACATATATATCTATATGTATCTCTCTCTCTCTCTCTCTCTATATATATATATATATATATATATATATATGTGTACATATCTGTATCTGCATATATGTGTCTGTGTATATGTATCCTAAACAGTGTAAGAAACTTCTCTGTGTGGAAGATTTTCAGTCCATATATTTCTAGTTAATCACTGTATATTAATCAGATCAGACAATAGTAGTAGAAGTAGCGAACGTAAACTCGTCAAGTCAAAAAGTAATAATAGGAAATATATAATTCTACAGCATTACTGTGCACAGCACAATAAACCACTCCCATGCCTGATAAAAAGTATATATATATATTTAGAAAGCTTGTGAGGAAATTATTACTCTATTTTTGTTTTACTTGGATCGCTTGTCTGTGTACTTAATAAAGGATTTTTGACTGGAAACAGACTGCCTGCCTTGCTTGGATTACTTTCGAATACTTAGTAATGCTGTAGAATTATAGATTTTCTATTATTACTTTTTGACTTGACGAGTTTATGTTCACTACTTCTACTACTATTGTCTGATCTGATTAATATACAGTGATTAACTAGAAATATATGGACTGAAAATCTTCCACACAGAGAAGTTTCTTACACTGTTTTGTTTTTAGACCCACTACACTTTAGAGGGTTGTTTTGAGACTTTGGGGAGACAACGGAGATAACTTGTTTTTTGTATATGTATCCTAGGGATGTTGATAGCTTCCGCATTGTACATTCCCTATGGGAGCCAGACTGTACTGCATATGTTACTGATACCAGCCTGACATCATACAGGTGGGATGGAGTACTGTTAACATCTTGTGCTCATGTCGTGTCAGGTCCTGGTTATGGGATCTGCAACAGTTGGCAGTGTATTGCAGGGCAGACATGTTTGGCTGTGGGGGTTATACCTATTCGTACAAGACGTATGTTGTTTGGGGCCTCTCAACCCCATTAACGATGCATGTGGACATATATGTTTTTGTTATGTTCCCATTGTTATCTACAGATGTATGTCCGTATATACATATATATATATATATATATATATATATATATATATATATAGATATAGATATATATATATATATATATATATATATATATATATATATATATATATATATATATATATCTGCTTACATATATATATAACTTGCTGTATATTTGTATATATATATATATATATATATATATATATATATATAGATGTAGACATATATATCTATAGATGTATGGATTTGTATGTTTATATGTTTGTATATATATATATATATATATATATATATATATATATATATATATATATATATATATATATATATATATATATATATATATATATATATATATATATATATATATATTTCTGTATTATTCCAACAAATATGAATTCCAAGTAGTCCACAGCTGAGAGATAAAAACAAACCAAATTTTAATGACAAGTTGAACAGTAGATAAGCACTTTCACAGTAAGCTTCATCAGATCTAACATACTCAAGATACACCAGATAAAAATAGACAACAACCAATCAATCTAAAGTGCATCCAAGTAAATTAGGTGCCACTGTAACAGCATGTAGAACTTTAAAAGAGAAATGTCAAAAACATGATAAAACAATTGATATCTACATATAAAGTATCATGCATAAAAATTACATAAATACAATAATACATACATATACAAAAAGCAGCAGGTGGACCCAGAAATGACAGCAAGACTTGTAGATGAACCCGTATTTAATTCACAAAAAATAAGGACATGAGCGCTTTCATAGTATCACTACTTCATCAGATGTAAATCACATTAACAGAACCCCTCCTTAAATACCATTAGAATAAGTCAAATGTATCACATCATTTGTAAATTAAAGAAATAAGCACTCTAAGAACAGCACTTATAAAAACATAAAAAACTATTAAGAAAACTATTAAAAAACACTTTTTTCATACCACAATTAATACATCAATATCTAAAATAATTAATTAAAACAATAACATTCACAGAAGCACACATGAACGTGAAAAAAAGTACTTTAAAGCACTAATACATAACATACTCCCTAAAACAATTAATTTCCTCTTAAGGGCTCTAGCCTTGAGTTTAGGTCTCAATGGAACTCTGTCATTCAGGCCATGCCCAAAATACCCTCTCATCCTGATTATCCATTTTGACTCCAACTGCTCTCTTTGATTCCTAATGTCTCCCTTTCTATTACATTCTATAACTTGTCCAGTTACTAAAAGTTTGAAATAATGTGTTATATCAGTTTCAGAGACATGCTTAGAGAGAGCACTCACTGTGTCATTCTTACCTATATGGTAGTAATGTTCCCTAATCCTGTCCTTTAATGCTCTATCCATCTTACCAATATAGAATTTTTTACATGTGATACAGTGTGCCAGATTGACAACATGGAAAATATTGCATGGGGCTTGAACACTGAACCTATAAATTCTACACTGATCAGGGTGACTAAACACCCCACTACTACCTATATATTTACAAGCCTGGCAATGTCCACATGCTGAGGTACACCCCTCATGTACACTTAACTGTTTCTGTTTGGGTTAGCATAACCATCTCTTAAGTGAACACATATTTTTGTAAACAAATGATGGTCTTACATGAACTGTGTCAGTGATATCACTATCTGTTGTCAAAACTCTCCAATGTTTCTCTATAACTTCCTTATAAAGTCTGACATCTCTGGACTAGGACAGACAAACTTTCAGTCCACTGTTCCTTCCCAGTTCTTTTCCAGTCTTCTTCTTATACTTCTCTCCAAAGTAAGTAATGTGAGTTTCAAGGGCAGAGTCTATTTTCATTGTGAGACAGTACTGCTTTGTTTAGCAGATACTTATTCCTGTTTGTGCATTGTGCTATAAAATGTAAAAATAAAATCCAAATAGTCATTGTAGAAGTAAATCAATATGCACATAAGTGTTTATGGTAAATGGGGTGAAATAGCCAGGTAACTGGCCATTGGAATGGCTGCAGGGGGACTCTGGTGCCATATTTTGGTTGTCTGTTCTTCAGTTTTCATTTGAAAGTTAATATCCCACAATTCCACTGGAGTGGGAGGGGTTATGTAATTATGTATGCAAATTTTACATTAATCAGTGTACAGATTTGTACCTATTTTTCATGGGCCTTGTCCAGATTTTTGATGATTCCAGGTTGAGAGGTATGCTTCCATCGCTTTGTTATATACCTCAGTATCAAAAATTACTACGGGCCCACCCTTATCAGCGGGTCTAATAGTTAAAAGACAGTTATTTTGTAGGCCATTGTAGGCCATGCATTAGTATCAAGGGGATACAAACATCATGAGATCAATGAAAACACTGAACAAGTAGTTAGGCTAAGAGATACTAGAGCCAGGCCTTACTTTGGAGAGAAGTATGAGAAGAAAACTGGGAAAGAACTGGGAAGGAACAGTGGACTGAAAGTCTGTCTGTCCTACTCCAGAGATGTCAGACTTTATAGGGA
Organism: Protopterus annectens; assembly: GCF_019279795.1. Classification (NCBI taxonomy): domain Eukaryota; kingdom Metazoa; phylum Chordata; order Ceratodontiformes; family Protopteridae; genus Protopterus; species Protopterus annectens. Next base: position 728,982,953 of record NC_056746.1, on the reverse strand, counting down.
AGTTATTGAGAAACATTGAAGAGTTTTGACAACAGATAGTGATATCACTGACATAGTTGATGTAAGACCATCATTTGTTTACAAAAATATGTGTTCACTTAAGAAGCGGTTATGCTACCCCAAACAGAAGCAGTTAAGTGTACATGAGGGGTGTACCTCAGCGTGTGGACATTGCTAAGCTTGTAAATATATAGATAGTAGTGGGGTGTTTAGTCACACTTAACAGTGTAGAATTTATAGGTTCAGTGTTCAAGCCTCATACAATACTTTCCCTGTTGTCTATCTGGCACACTGTATCCATGTAAAAAAAATCTATATTGGTAAGATGAATAGAGCATTAAAGGACAAGATTAGGGAACATTACTACCATGTAGGTAAGAATGACACAGTGAGTGCTCTCTCTAAGCATGTCTCTGAAACTGATATAACACTTTATTTCAAATTTTTCGTAACTGGACAAGTTATAGAAAGTAATAGAAAGGAAGAGATTAGGAATCAAAGAGAGCAGTTGGAGTTGAAATGGATAATCAGGATGAGAGGGTATTTTGGGCATGGCCTGAATGACAGAGTTCCATTGAGATCTAAACTCAAGGCTAGAGCCCTTAAGAGGAAATGAATTGTTTTTGGTAGTATGTTATGTATTAGTGCTTTAAAGTGCTTTTTGCACATGTTTTTATGTGTGCTTCTTTGAATGTTATTGTTTTAATGAATTATTTTAGATATTGATGTATTAATTGTGGTATGAAATAATGCTTTTTAACAGTTTTTTTTTATGTTTTTATGTGCTGTTGCTTAGAGTGCTTATTTATTTAATTTACAAATGCTGTGATACATGTGACTTATTCTAATGGTATTTAAGGAGGGGTACTATTAATGTGATTTACATCTGCTGAAGTAGTGATACTACGAAAGCGCTCATGTCCTATTTTTTGTGAATTAAAGACAACCTTGCTGCCGTTTCTGGGTCCACCTGCTGTTTTTTGTATGTGTTGAACATTTTTTTTAAGGACCTTGGTGCTCATTGTGGTTGGTGGTCGTTTTTATTTGTTTAATACATATAAACTAGAGTGCATTTAATCATGTTGTTACCTAGTGCTGGTAAATATTATTAATAGTAAAAGTAGTAAAAATAAGAATAGAAGTGGAGACATTTCATCTCTTTCTAAGGGGCCTAGCTCTAAGAGTAGGTTATATTGATATACTGTCATTCAACCCTGGGGCACAGTATGTGCTTAGGGTAAAAATCCATTTAAGTTCTGTCTGATAAGTCCTATTCATAATACCCCACTTATTAATACTTTCATTTATTAACTTGAAGCCTAAAAGTATGTTCCACCCCACTATTTATCATATTTCCCTATTGGGCTATAACTCATGCCCCTTCATGCACAGTAAAAATGATCACGAATATGTTCATGTAGCCATCTATTTGTCTTGCCTGCATTAAATGAGCAGCACCCATTGCATAATGCCAGGTATACTAAGTTCTTAGAATTACAGTCAGCAATGGGTAGGTGAAAGAACTTCTTACCACTACTAGGATGTGTAAATAAACCAGATACATCAACATAAGTACAAAAAGAGCACCTGTTACACCTTCTCATTCCATATTCATAGGTTCATAGGTTCATAGGTAGGTACTAGGCTATCGGCCCTAGGGCCCATACAAGCCTAGCCAAAAAATGTACCCTGGATTTCGCCACCCAAGAAAATTATTTTCCTGTGCCCCTGTCGAGCAGAGCCACAGAAGTGATCCCTGGGGTGAATTTCCCATTTCCCATCCAATCATCAAGACTTTTCTTGAAGAGTGCTAATGAGGAGCTCTGTTTGACATAGATAAGTAGTCTATTCCAGAGTATGGGAAGTCTCTGGGACAGGAATCTATCCCTCCAGCATGTTCTGTTTATTGTGGTGACAAGGTTAAGGTCCCTAGAGCGTGTAGCTCAGAGGGATTGGGATTTCTTTAAGTGGAGCATGTCCAACAGCTCTGGGTTTGACATAGCTTTGTATGTTAGGCAGAGATCGCCCCTGAGTAGGCGATATGCGATGGAGTAAAGCTGTAGCTTTTTGAGATGGTCTGCATAGGGCATCTGTTTGAGGCCAGTAATCCTCTTTGTGAGGTATTTCTGTGGTCTTTCCAGTTGTTGTAGATGTTTTGTGAGGTACATACCAAAAGGGGCGTTGTACTCTATAATGGGTCTAATGAGTGATGAGTAGAGGGGAACAATGACCTATTTTTTTCTGGATGAGAATCCTTTTGTGATGAGATGAGCCACGTAGAAGGATTTCCTGACCACTGTGGCGATGTGATTATCAAAGGAGAGACTACTGTCCACCTGTGTCCCAAGGTCTCTTATCACATTTTCGGCATTAAGTAGACTACCAGCTATGTGATAGTTCATGGGTACAGAGTTTTTACCAAAGGGGATGACAATACACTTTTTGGTATTGAGTTTCAGGCCATGGCTTTGACACCAGGTATCTGTCTCAGTGAGGACATTTTGTAGTTTGTCCACATCGTTAGGAGTTTCAGTTATGGCTCCTAGTTTGCAGTCATCTGGAAACTTTGTTAGCCAAAGACCTTCTGTGTTGGCATGCACTTCAGAGAAGTAGATACCAAACAGGAGAGTACCCAGGACTGAACCCTGTGGTACTCCACTTGTCACTGGTCTGATATCAGATTTGGAATCTGCTACTTTCACATTGTGGGTTCTGTCCATGAGCCAGTTGGCAACCCATCTTGTGACATAGGGATTTATACCTAGTTTAGTGAGCTAATCTATAATTCCAGAGTGGGGGATGGTGTTGAAAGCCTTGGCGAGATCTAGATAAGCTGTGTGAACCATTTACCCTCATCTATGGCTTTGGTGACTGCTTCAAAGAAGTCAATCAGGTTTAGGAGACATGATCTGCCTTTTACAAATCCAAACTGAGTAGGGTCCAGAGTTTGGAGATTTCCAATGTCTTTGTTTATGAGTTCCATGATGATACATTCCATGGCCTTGCAGACCAGGCTCTTCAGGCTAATGGGGCGGTAGTTCCTGGGGTCCGTCGTGGCTCCCCCTTTGTGGAGTGGGATAACTGTTGCGGTGCGCCATTCAGTGGGTCCAAAGCCTGAGGTGAGGCTATGATTGAACCTGGTGCTTAGGTAGGGTGCCAGTTCATTCTGTAGTTCATGTAGAACGCAGCCTGGGATATTGTCAGGTCCCATGGATGCTGTGTTCTTGGCTTTGGAGAGTGTGTTTTTTACCTGTGCAGCCGTGATTATAGGAACTTTGAATTCTTCCGGTATAGAGATGGGCCCTCTAGGGGGTGAGAGGGGGGTAAAGTTAGCACTGAACCTATCTGCTAGGATGTTGGCAATATCAGTTGGTTCTGTATATTTAGTGCCATTATGCTGTAACTCAGATCAGATCTGAGTGTTCCCATTTAGATTCTTGACATAGCTATAGAATGCTTTGTGATTGTCTTTAGAGTCAGTGGCAATTTTGTTTTCGTAACTAGCTTTGGAGGATTTTATGAGGGATCTCAGCTTCTTACTGAGGTTGACCAGGGAGTTCCTCCAGTCATGGGATTTTACTCTTTTTTGCAACAGTTTCTTTCTTCTGTTGTAGAGTTTGTTTATGGCAGAGGACCACCAGATTGGCTTCCTTTTTTTGGAGGATAACATCTTGGTTCTATTAGGGATAGCATGATCCATGCACTCGTGTAAGTGCTTATAAAGTGCATTTGTGTAGTATTCGGCAATCATACCTCTATTGTCCGTCTGCATGGGTGTCATGAAGTTTGCCACTTCTGTCTTAAGAAGTGTAAAGTTGGCTTTTGAGAAGGTTTTTACGATGGTTTCCCTAATTGGGGCTGGGGGTGGGATGTGGATGTCTAGGCTGATTAGCTTGTGGTCGGATCTGACCAACGAGGAATTGACCTCTGGTGTGGAACACTGGTTTCCCATATTGGTAATGACCAGGTCTAGGATATTGCTGCCCCTGGTGGGGGTGTGAATAAGTTGATCCAAGGCATTGGAATTTATGAATTCTAGAAAACGTTGAGCAAAAGAGTTGGTACATGAGTAGTTTTCCCAGTTAATGGTGGGGTAGTTGAAATCGCCCATTATTAGGATGTTGGGTTGTACCCTAATACTTTCCAGTGTATCAAGAAATGAGGAGTGTGAATCCTGGGGCATGGTGGGGGGTCTGTAGCAAGCTACAATTTGGATTGTGGTCATGCCCAGAGTTAGTTGCACTTGGATAATCTCGGATGCATTATGCTGTGCAACTAGCCTGGAGGTGTGGATATCCTTAATGAATATGGACACGCCTCCGCCTTTAGTGCTTCTTTCTGGGTTAGGTGGCCGAAAGGTGTGGTATGAATTGAAGCCTGGTAATGCAGGGGTGCTCTCTGGAGCTTTGAACCAGGTCTCTGTCACTGCACAGATGTCAATGTTCTCCATTTTAAGGAGTGCCTCGAGTGAGTGCATTTTGAGGTTTAGACTTCTAGTATTGAGTAGCATTACCCTCAGATTTTGCTTTCCTCTGATATTCCTTTCTCACTTTACATATTTGGCTGGTTGCTATGGGGTAACAGAGTATCTGTTTTAATGATTTCTTGTTTTTGTACCCAAAAGATGGTCTATCAGCCAAAAATCTCTGTATCTGTTGGTCAGCACATAGTACTGACCAATTGTTGTGGATTATATCCTTGATTTTCTTAGCATCACTGGAATAAGTTAAGCTAAAAAATATGGCATTTTCAGTGTTGTTCCTTCCCTTCTTTACCAATATGTCATCATTGCTTTTGTGAGATGAAAAATAAGGTTTCCCACTTGTAGTTCTGCAATGCCTGACACGTTCATGGACATTCTCAATCTCTCTCGCATTATAACCCCTATTGTGCATGAAGGGGCATGAGTTATAGCGTGATAGTAAAACATATGATAAATAGTGGGGGGGAACATACTTTTAGGTTTAAAGTTTTAGAGATAATAAATGAAAGTATTAATAAGGGGGATATTATGAATAGGACTTATCAGGCAGAACTTAAATGGATTTTTACACTAAGATCACACTGTTTCCCAGGGTTGAATGACAGTATATCAATGCAACCTACTCTTAGAGCTAGGCCCCTTAGAAAGAGATGAAATGTCTCCACTTCTCTTCTTATTTTTACTATTTTTACTATTAATAATATTTACAAGCACTAGGTAACAGCATGATTGAATGCACTTTAGCTTATATGTATGTATTATTGTATTTATGTAATTTTTATGCATGATACTTTATATGTAGATATCAATTGTTTTATCTTGTTTTGACATTTCTCTTTTAAAGTTGTATCATGCTGTTACCATGGCACCTAATCTACTTGGATGCACTTTAGATTGATTGGTTGTTGTCTATTTTTAACTGGTGTATCTTGAGTTGTATGTTAGACCTGATGAAGCTTACTGAGAAAGCATTTATCTACTGTTCAACTTGTCATTAAAATTTGGTTTGTTTTTATCTATCTGCTGTGGACTACTTGGAATTCATATTTGTTGGAATATATATACTTTGTTGCATTCCAGGTGGTTTATCCTTTCCAGGCAACGTTCTTTGCTGTTTTGTTGGTATATTTCTAAATTATATATATATATATATATATATATATATATATATATATATATATATATAGAGGTGGTACAGCAGTAGCGTTGCCTCACAGCAAGAGGTTCTCCTGTTTGATTCACGGCTGGAATGCCTTCTGTGTGGAGTCTACATGTCCTCCTTGTGGTCAACTGGGCTCTGAAAGACATGTGTGAATGGGCGTGCCTTCGCTGAAGGTTGGGCATCAGGCTGGCAACTCGGCACCATAAAAAAATCTACTGCCAATCATTAGCGGACCGGAGTTCCGCTGTGGCGACCCCTAATTGGGAAAAGCCGAAAAGACAAACAAAATATTAATATACACACACATGCATCTACATGTTGGAATACATTCCCTGTACTGTTGAATGACAGGGCTGGATGATATGTTTGTGAAAGCATCAGGGTTATGTATATCTAACATCACTTAGTGGTAAATCACTTTGGCTATGGTGTGCAGGGTCCTGGATTGGAGCTTTACAGAGGCTGTTTATTTTGTTGCTGGGCAGAACAAGGGCCATTAGATACAGAGTGATTAAGGCACTTTTGAGCAGTTGTAAGCGGGTTTGAGCAGGTTTGCGCAAGGGTTAGCACTGCTAACCTCCAGTTAATGATGCTTATAGAGAGTTAGCTTCTACATTGCTTAACCTGTGTGCGCATTGCTTACCCCCATGCAAATGGGCTTAAACCCACATACTAGTGCTTACATATGCTTACTACTGCTTATTGGTGCTTAAACTTGCTTACTAGTGCTTTATTCTTTATGACACTGACACCTCACATGTGCATTTAATGCAGTACTCCAGTTCACAAATATATGTTATTTAGTGGGTTATGCAACAGAAATATTGGTCATAACGTGCTTTGCCATGGAAAATGGAATGTACTGCAGTGGGACTCGAACCGGGAATGCCTGCTCGTAAGGTGAATGTGCTGCCCACTACACTATTGCTATACTGCTTCATTTGCATATATCTTCCTTATTATCCTCTTCAGCCATTTAAGCTGCATTAACCGTAGCTAAGTGATGGGCACACCCGCACACCTACGGTTAGCTTTAATTGGAGTTTGAATAAAAAAAAAGATTTGTTCATTTTATTTGTATTTACTTGCTGTTGTACATGAGGGGGAATGTTGGTGAGGATATGCAGACACCTATGAGGCGTATCGCTCATTTCATAGGCCTCTCTGCTGTTCTTCATTGTGAGGGCATGTATATTCTGAGAGCTCTGCTCTCAGAAACGCCCCCTGCGCTCCGTGTAGGATTAGGAGAAAAGGCAGCACGCCTCATTAATATGCGTGGCATGCTGCTGTCCTGCTCCTAAATGTCTGCTTCCATGCAGAACTAAGCTAGTCCTGCATGGAAGATTAGTAAATCCGGGGGACAGAGTCTCTTCAGCTTTCATGCACGCATTCACTCACACACTCAGAGAAACATAAGCACACACACACACACACACACACACACACACACACACACACACACACACACACACACACACACACACACACACACACACACAGTCTCTTCTGCTTTCATACATGCATTTGCTGTTTGGTAAGTGGGTAGCTGGGCTGGTCTGAAGACCCTTTTCATCCATGATCTGAAAGTATAGAAGCAAAAGCAAACAGCAATAATATTCAAAAGCATGCCATATGTAAGAGGAAATGTTAAATCAAATGTTTTTAATGAGTCTTGAAAGTAGCAAATGCTTTTTGCAGATTATTATGCTTGCAACAGAGTATTAAGTAGAGATAAACATTGCTGAGATAATGTTAATAGTAAAACCATAAACATTGCTGAGATAAAGTTAACAGTAAAACCAAAGCTGTTTACAATATCTACAGTTTGTACATGAAGTCCAGCACATACCTCCAACTACGTCAGTAAGCAGCTCATTGATGAAGGCATTATCCTGCACCAGTTTCGAGCAAGGGAAGGGCACATCCTCCTGCAATAGTCTGTAATCTTGTGATGATCACATCATTTTGCACTAGTCTGAAGCTTCGTGATGATCACATAATCCTACACTAGTCTGTAGCCTTGTGATGATCACATAATCCTACACTAGTCTGTAGCTCTTGATGATCACACAAATCCTGCACTAGTCTGTAGCTTTGTGATGATCTCATAATCCTGCACTAGCCTGAAGCTCTGTGATGATCACATAGTCATGTACTAGTCTGTATATTTGTGATGACCACAGAATCCTGCGTCAGTCTGTAGCCTTATGATGATCACATGATCCTGCACCAGTCTGTTGCCTTGTGATGATCACATAATCCTGCACTAGTCTGTAGACTTGTGATGATCACATAATCCTGCACTAATCTATCGCCTCATGATGACCACATAATCCCGCACTAGTCTGTAGCTGTGTGATGATCACATAATCCTACACTGTGTAACCTTGTGATGATCACATAATCCTGCACTAGTCTATAGCCTCATGATGATCACATAATCCTGCACTAGTCTGTAGCTTTGTGATGATCACATAATCCTGCACTAGTCTGTCTCAAGATGTGTGATGAACACAACAACATGTCACAGTCTGGATCCAAGAGAATGAGCACATTATCCTACAGTAATCTGGAGACAAATCATGATAAAATTGTCTTGCAGTAGTCCATAGTCCAGTGGTGGGAACAATGTCCTGCACCAGTTTGGAGCCCAGTGATGAATGCATCATTCTGCCTCAGTCAGGATCTCAGTAATGGACATCCTGCACTAGTCTTGAGCATGGTGATGAAGTTAGGATCCAAAACATGAACCCATCCTGCATCCTGGTGACTTCAAGGGGGAGTTGCAAGAAAACAACTACATGGGTGAGGCTAACTAGGATAAAGTGAGGTTCTATTATATGAAGTCAGTGACTATTACCTATGATTAAACAACAGATTGAGTCATTCATTTTCATGTATAAACTTCTTCAGTATACACCCACATGTTGTAGCTACTTTACTAAATATATGCACCTCAGATATCTGACTAATAAAGCCAGCCTTAGGTGATAAGAAACTCTGGACAAAGAATATTGTCAGGGAGCCTGTTGCAGACTAGTCCTCTTGCACCTCCAAAGTGCCTCCTCCATCTTTCCCCTCATCTTGGCCCCTTTAATTTAGAAAGATTACTTTGTTCTTGTTTTTTCACACCTTGTCTTAGTTCTTAACTCCCCCTCATACTTTTAATATGGCTTAACTGGCCAAACCCTCAATCTAATCAGTTTGGGGGAAGTGACTGCATCAACCTGGGGGTCGAGGGGTAGCTAGACCCACAGAAATTGTAGGGTTCTAGATGCCCTGACCTTCATCTTACAGATTTTTTTAAACTTTTTTGTTCTAATGATGGCCTGAACAAAAAAAAAATAACATGTAAGGAAAGGAATTCAGTTTGATATTTTCTTTCTAGCAAAAATAAGTTGTGTCCAAAGCTTAGTATTTAAAGCCAACAAAATAATATTTCTATAATAAACTGAGAAGACACACTCTTGCAAGGATATATAAATATCACTTGAAAACAAAGCCTACTTTCCTACTCCTCCAAAAAAGCTAGCGACCTTCAAAGTACCCCCCTGCAGTTAGCTTGGGATGAAAGTAAAGGCACAAATGTCCAGAAACATACATTACAGATCTGTGGCTCTGGAAGAAGAAGCCAAAGCACAGAGACATGGAGTATATACAGAGTCTACTCCAACAATATCATGGCCACAAACTCAACCAGAGAGCCAAGCATTGTTAGATGACAACATTACTCAATGCAGCACTCTGCCAGGGATCACTTTCCTAACACTCACATCCTGCACTGGCCACCACAGACAGCCACTTACTGAGTAGAGTGTTGATGTTTGACTGTGATGGAAAGTGAGAAAATTATGGCCAGCTTGTTACTTTTAGAGAAACAGAACAAAATAATAAGCAAAAATCAGAGCCATTCAGTAAACTCAGGCACAGATAACAGCATTTACTCTGCCCCCCCAACAGACAATCTCACAAAGCAGTCAATTACAGACACTTGTATGACTATGACTGTAGACATCAGATGTTTGACTACAATCAAATAAATGAATGAATACATAAATAACTGTTGTACAGGAATGTATTCTTCTCGGATTGCTACTATCGGAATATAATGTGTGACCCACTGCAGTCAAATATCTCAGTATCATAGCTGAAGAACCAAGGAGAAATCTAAAATATAATGAGTGAAGGACTCAAACCAGAGACAGACATTGCCTTTACATACTAAGAAGGTTGCTAAAATAACAAGCTTTGCATTTAGCACATTTTTCTGAAGGTCATAAAACATCTGAAACTTGAATGTCTGCCATTATTTACTAATTGCAGTCTTTGCTGAATGATAGAACACCCATATTTTTCACAAGAACAAAGACCAAAATATGAGGCACAAGCAGGGATGGTAGAGAATTTCTATGGCAACTTCTGTGCTCGAGAAATATGGACAAAGCCAACAAGAATGAAGGGACAATGACTCGGTATAAAAAACACTTTTTAAAGGCAACAGTAATTCACTTAAAAATTTAATTCCGCAATAGTTATTCCATCAACGTGCATTTTCTGAAGAATAAGAAGTAAAAAAAACATAATTTTTGCCTTTATTGACTGGCTGTAATCCTCAGTCATTTTCTAGAAAATCAGACATTTTTTGAGAAACAGAACAGAGCAGAAGAAAATATGACAAAATAAAGAACATTCTGCAAAATCAGAGACAGCTGAGAGCATCTATACCCTACACATGCATATATTGCACAGACACAAACACACACACACACACACACACACACACACACACACACACACACACACACACACACACACACACACACACACACACACACACACGCAAGCACGAACGCTTGCTTGCATGCACACATACACACACAAAAGGTGTTCTGAGGAAGTCATATGTATATTGATGAAAGCGCTCAACATCTTTTGAACAATTTATTGTGGTTTTACAATAAAAGAGTATCGTTTGGTGCAAGAATCCTGTTCCTGGTCTGATTTACATCTTCTGTGGTGGTTTTCAGTCAACTGTTGTCGAATTCCAGGAACATATCATCTTTATACACACACAAATGCCCGTACATGACCATCAAATAAAGTGCTTGTATGACTTAGATTTTGCAGCTCAAAAGTGTGATTGTGATAAATGCATGAATAAATACAGAAATAACTTCCACACAGGAGTGCATCTTCATAGCTCACTACTGCCTGAATTCACTGCAACTTTCCAATACATGCAAACACACATATTTCAACTTCTAAGCTGAAGAATTAATTAGAAAGCTAAAAAATAATGGGGGACATAAGTCCAAAATCAGGGACAGGTATTGTCCTTTTTTAAGTAGAGAATAGCTAGAATGATAGGTTTGCATTGGCATGCTTTTCCTGAAGGGCAGTAAGTCTGAATCTCAAATATTTGACACTTTTTAGTGACTACTCTCCACAAACAAACAATAAAAAAAATTGTACGAGGAAGAGATCATACATGAGGAAAAATCAGAAATATTTTGTGAAATCACAGACTGTTGATAACATCCATGCCCTTTACACATGCATACATCATTTACAGCCACTGATACAACTGTGACTGTATCCCTAAGAAGTTTGATTGCAATCAAATGAATGAATAAATGTACAAACAACTACCACAGGATCATAAAACCATAGAAGAATACTAGGCTAATGACACTAATAGGCATTTTAAAGCCATGCTTCTCTGAAATGTTAGAAATGCATTGGTCCATTATGTTTTCCTATCTCTGAAAGAAATATAGGTGCCAGACCTGGGGCAAATTTATGATTATGATCCATGTTTCAGTTGAATAAGTGCACAGAAGCACATTACATCACAATAATGGGAAGCTTGCTCCAGGGATGGCATAGCCTCTGAGAAACATACCTATTCCTCCACCACATATAAGGCTTAAGTGCCTTTATTGGGGGTTTCTGATGCTATTTTACTTATTTATTTATTTTTGTGCATGTGCAACAGGTCCTTTAAGGCTGGATCTGAGGATGCTTTGTAGACCTGTCCCAGGTCATCTCTCAGCAGCCTAAGGACAGGGCTTTGAGGCAGTCCGTATAGCACTTGCTTTAGAAAGCATGTATTCTTTCTTGTAATGATCTTCTGTAAATGCTCCACTTGTTGTATACGCCTGGTCAGGCACATGTTGAAGGGGGCATTGAACTCAATGATTAGTCTTATGAGGGCAGAGTACAACAGAATGATGACATCTTTGGACATGGATGCCATATCCTTGCTTAAACGTTATATGACATAGAATGATTTCCTTACTACTGTAGACACATGATAGTCATTGTCTACATGGGTTTCCAAATCCTTTACTTTTGGGTATATTCTTAGGGGTGCATTATCAGTATAGAAAATTGATATGGTGGCTATCTTACTAACCTACTATTATGCACTTTTTGGTACTGAGTTTAAGATCATGACTCCAGCACCAGTTATTAGCCTGTGTCAGTCATTCTTGGAGGGTTTTTGTGTCATGAGGGGATAGAGTGACTGCAATTAATTTGCAATCATCTATGAACTTGCTCTGCTAGAGGCCTTCATCTTCATCCTTGACTTCAGAGAAGTAGATACCAAACAAACATGACACTACACTGAGCCCTGAGCCAGTCCAATAGTGACCGGTCTTTTTGTGGCGGTAGACACCCCTGTCCTAACTTCTTGGGTGCTGTCTGTGAGCCAGTTGGCTATCCATTTGGTGATGTAAGGGTTAATACCCACGCCTCTCAACATCTTAGTGCAAGAAATATGGGCAAAGCCTGACAAAATGGGGGACAAAGCCCCCAAAATAGGGACACATTTTAAATACTGCTCTTATAAACCTAGAAAGTTGCTATAATAGCAGGATTTGTGTTAGCATGCATATTCTGAAGGATCTGAAGTCTGAAACTCAAATACATGTCATTATTTAGTGAATTTAATCCTTAGATCATCCCAGAGATTTGTAAAAAAAAAAAAAAAAACAGTTTTTATAAGGAACAGACCAAAAAATATGAGACAAAAATATGGACATTCAGTGAAAATCTGTACAGTTGAGAGATATGCTGCAGCTTCTTCTCCAGTATCTGTTTTACTGTATACAATTGATCTAAATCCAGATGGCTCATCTCCCAGCTTACTTTATGCTTCTTATTGTATTCATTTATCAGTCACTCCCTCCAGCACTTTCATGCAGTGTGACAGGAGTTTGGTAACTCTTTGCTGCTTATAGTTGTGAATGTCCTTTTTGTTCTTGTACATTGGCATTAGAATGCTTATTGTCCTGTCTTCTTTTTTTTTGCTCAGAATTTTTTTTATTGATTTAATTCAAAAATATTAGAGTTTCAAATGTAAATTTTTGTGCTACTTTAAACAAATAAACTATATACATTTTATACATAAGGCCTAAGTTAGAAATAATAGATACAACCATTTGAGTTGGTTTTGTATATATTATGAGTTGAAAATGTTTTTCTTCAGTTTTCTTCTTTTAAGTAGAGCCTGAGTCTACTTCTAGTGTCTTAAAAAGAGTTGAGATCCTTTCCCAAGGGTTGTTAGACCACGGCTTAGGCGAAATCCTTAGTTCCTTTACTTTGACTTCCATTGTAAAAGTTTCCTGTAGTAACCCCAATAATTCTTCAAATTATGGTTCTGAAGTGGATTTCCATTTCCTGGTTACGCATTTTCTAGCAACTGCTAGGATAGTCCATAACAAATACAAGTTTTTTTTATTCATTGCAGATTCTTCATTAACATTTAACAAAATTAGTGATTTAGACAAAACAAAAGAATTAGTAAATATGGCTTGAAGAAAATTATCAATATCTTCCCAATATTTTTTAACTTTACTACAGTCATAAAAAATATGTAGCCAATCTGCTTTACATATTTGCAGACATCTCCAACAAGTAACATTTTGTGAAGAATTCATTTTAGCTATTCTATTTGGGTGTAAAATATGATCTGTGTAAGAATTTCCATGTGAAAATTCTCCAGTATTGAACATTTGATGTTAGTTTTATAGAATAAAGTAAATCCATTTTACTCTCCAAAGATAAATGTATTGAATGTCCTTTGATAATGAAATCCCAATAGTTTTGGTTAATTATAATCTTATAACTCATTAATAACTTATATATTTTTGAGATTATATTCTTCCTATTTTTGTTATCATAGACAACTTCATATATATAATTTATAAATTTTGGTCTGACTTTAAAAGGAGAATTATTAATTAACCTACATAGATCCTGTGAGTAAAGTAAAATATCTTGTAAAACAAGCCAATCTGAAGGTAAAAGTTCATATGTATTTATTATTAGTTGACCATCCATTACTCTTTGATTGTCTTTACTTTGTTCCCAACAAGAACAATTTTTTGTTTCCCATATAGAAAATATATTCTTATGAAATTTATTAGGAAAATTCTTAGTAGAACCAAAGGGAGTTATTAAATCCATCCAAATTTTTATGTCTGAATTATTTATGACAAACTTTTTAAATATGTTAAACATATAGTTTATAAAGTCTAAGTTGGTTGGTCGTGTAATATTATACTGTATTCCTATAGATAAAATATGCCAGGGTTTATTAATTTGATTGTCTAACATGAGATTATTTATTAAAAAGTTTTCTCTGGAATAGATAATGGTATGTAGGGTTTTCCAATTTGAAGAGTAATTAGGATCAATCCAATTTAAAATTGCTCTAAATATAGAGGCTTTTATATATGTCTCAATGTCTGGGAAATGTATTCCTCCTTTTTTCCCATAGTCTGATATGATGTGTAAGAACTACTCTATTTTTACTTGGATACCATAAAAATTTTAGTAAATGTATGTTTATTTTTTTTAATATATGTTTATCTGGTATCATAGGAATGGCTTGAGCTATATATAACATTGTTGGCAAGAGAATCATTTTTATTAACTGAAGTCTATCTTCAAAGGTTAGATATATTTTATTCCATTTTAATATATAGTTTTTTATATTATCTAAGATATTTTTAAAATTTATAGAAATAGTTTATTTTATATTGTTACACAAGACTATACCCAAGTAAGTTATTGCAGAAACTTGTTTGCCTATTATATGATTCCCTTCTATTATTAAATCACTGTTTTTGTTTAATAACATGAAGTTAGATTTTTGACTTATTAAAATGAAGACCTGAGATCAAAAAAAATTCTCTACTTCCTCCTCTAATTCTTTTAGAGATTGCTTTGAAGTAGATAACGTAAGCAGTATGTCATCTGCAAATAACATAATTTTAGAGTTATATTTTCCATATACATCAACAACTGTTATTTTTATATTAGAACAAATTGAAGAAGCAAATAGTTCAACAGCCAGTGTGAATAATATGGGGGACATAGGACCACCTTGTTTTGTTCCTTTTGTTAGACCGATAGACTCAGAAGTGAATGGTCCTAGTTTTACATATGCTAAATTATTTTTATATATATTCTTTATTAATGAAACAAATGTAGAAGGAAAGTCATAGAGAATTAAAATTTTGAACAAATATTCCCAATTTAATGAATCAAAGGCTTTTTCTATGTCCAATGTTATTAATAGGGCTTCCTGATTTTGTCTATTTAGAATTTCTATAAGTGTCAGTACTCTTTGAATATTATCATAGGTATGTCTGTTATAAATAAAGCCCGTTTGATCCTCATTTATAACATGTAGCAAGGATTTTTTAATTCTATTCACTATAATAGACATAAAGATTTTATAATCATTATTGAGTAACAATATCAGTCTATAAGAATTACACTGAGTAGGATCCTTATTTTCTTTTACTATGGGTGTTATTAGTGAATACCTCCAAGAAGGCAGAATTATATTATGAGTTTGAACTTCTAGCAAAGTTTTCTGAAATAGTGAGGTTATGGATGCTGGAAAAATTTTATATAGTTCTATTATAATGCCATCCATTCTAGGGGCTTTACTACTTTTGCTTTCTTTAATACTATTTGCAACTTCTTTGTATGTAATTTGATTTTGTATATCTGATTTCAACTTTTCAGGTAATTTCATAACTTTGGGAAATTTCAATTCTAGATTTGGGTGATTGTTAACATTTGTATCCAAATCATAGTGCTTCATATAATGGAATTTAAATGCATCAAGAATTTCACTTATATCAAAAACCTTTTTGTTATTTTTCCCTTCATGAATGATATTCGTAATATTATTTAGTCTAGATTGTTTCTTTATTATGCATGCTAAGTTATGCATGTATCTTGGTGAAGTGGAGTAAGAATTTAGTTTTAATCTTTCCAACACAAGATTTGTTTTATGAGTAAGAATTTTATTATATTTTTTATTTAAATCCTCAATTGTTTTTTTTTTTTATTTTCAGTGTTGTTTGTTAGGTCAATGTTTTTAAGATTTATGATCTTCTTTTATATATTGTCTAATTCTGATTCCCATTCTTTTTTTATTTCGATACCACGCAAGAATTTTACCATATAAATAGACTTTTAAAGTGTCCCATATCATTATTATATTTAATTCTTCAGTATAATTAGTGTCTAAGAAAAAATTTAGTTCTAGGTTTAGCCAAGGTTTAAATTATTTTAATTTTGTAATATAGGCTGGTATTCATAGGTTCATAGGTTCATAGGTTCATAGGTTCATAGGTTTCGTGCCCACTGAGTAAGTATCTGTCTGCCTGGGATGACATGATTGACAGACCACGATGCTTTGCCAGAGATGGTCTGCACCTGTCGCCCCTGGGATTCAGGTTACTGGCTAAGGCTCTTGCCACCCCTATAGTGCCTTTTTTAGGCAAACTTCAAAGGACAAAACCACCACCGTAACAGGTACAAGGTATAATAATGATATGGGACACTTTAAATTTTATTTTTTAAAATCCATTTGAATTTTGAGAATAAGAGCATTATGATCTGAAATAGGACAATGAATTATTGTAAAATTTACTATTTTTGTATTTAAGTTTTGTGAAACATAAATTTTATCTATTCTAGTATGGGTACTGAATCTATAATCTTGATGGGAAAATAGTAAAGAGTTATTTTCTTTAAATTTATATGTGTCAATTAAATTATGAATCTCAATCCATTTATTAAATAATTTAGCTATTGGCTTAAGGCGTATGTTTCTAATATTTGTAGTTTCCGAATTGTCTAAAATACAATTAAAATCTCCAGCCATTATCAGATTACCTTTATAAGTGTTACTTATAAAGTCTAAATGTTTTTTTTTCAGTTCCAGTACCCATACCAGGAATCCAGCATAAGTTTACTAATGTCCAAATTCTATTATTATATTTTATTATAACTATTGTTAAGATGCCTTCTTTATCTTCGTAACTGTAAATAAATTGAGGATTAATAATGTTTTTTTTCCACAAAGTTATTACTCCTCTTGATTTTTTATGTGAGGAATGGGCTAATATTAAGTACGCATTTGGGTTCCAGATATGTTTATCAGTTGTATTAAAGTGAGATTCTTGAAGAAATATTACTTGTGCTTTATTAATTTTTAGGTATCTTAATAAATTTGATCTTTTCTTAGGGTTATTCAAGCCATTAACATTTATAGAAAGCAATGTCAAATCCATGAAATTTATTTAGTTCAGCAATAGTTGTGATCAAACCCAACTCAGTACTCTATTTTGATAAATAGATTGCTCGTGTGACTCTTCTTTCCTGTCCTTTTCTGTTGTTAGATATATGTTGTATTCTAATTCAGGCCTATAAAAATGAAACAAGTTAAATACAAAGTCAACTACATCTAATAATAAAAAATAGTAATACCAATAAACTCCTACTAGACATGGAATGATATACATTCCCAATCTGTTAGATAAAAAAGGATCCAACAGATTGTCCCTCATACCTTAACAGCAAAGAATTTCTGTGAGCTCCATAATGATTTACTTGAGATATTTTTCCAATAAAAGCTGTTTAACTATAGCAGACTTTAATAGAACAGTATTTTGAAAGATCCATGTTTAACACTTAATACCAGTATAAGCAAAAAATATTATCAAACTATATGATTCTATAAATCAAGTAGCATAAATACATATACCATTTCCATACACACTTACTCATTAAATAAGGATAATAACTCTACATGCTAAATAAGCAAAGACAAAATCAAATCTAGGAGATGACTAAGTGTACATAAATAAATGTTATACCTTGTTATAGGTAATAATAACCAACATTTTGTTTATCTAAATAATTATATCACAGAACTTATATATTTGTTATCAAGTATCTTTTTAAACACAAATTAAACTTTTAATATTAAAATTTTGAGAAGGCTTTGTTTAATTTTACAGGTAAATAAAAAAAAATGTCCTATTTAGAAATAAATATCTATTTGAAGCATGTCTTGTCATTATGTTTACAAGGATGACTGTTCCATATCACCTTCTCATAGATATTTATACACCTATTCTAGTCATAAATTCCCAAAACATCTTTCAGCATGGTCAATAAAAACAATTCAGAGTTTACCATTCGGATTAAATATTTAATTCTTTACAGCATATGTAGAGTTTGAGATGTGCTTTTTATTATTATAGTGATCTGTTTAAAATTTGTTTGCAGAAAGCTCCATCTTGTGGTACAATTAATAATTGTCTAATTTCCTTATTATTTACTCTAGTAGATAACATTGTACTTGAAAAGGACCAACATAATATAATGTTATTTGTATGTATAGTACATTTGGCATTTATGCACTATTACAACCAAGATCCAGACCCAGCAACTATGTTTGCAAGGGTCTATATTAGATCAGCGAACGCTGATTGATCGAACTTATTTTAGCGAAGTGAAAAATATCGAAGCAGCAGAAACCCAAATTTTTTCCTAGGGAAAGAATTTGGTTGTCCGTTTCTGTTGCTTCAGTATTTTCAGTGCTGTAGTGGAAAGTTACAGGTCGGATTCTGGTAAGTGTGCGATTCTGTGGATGTGAGTGTTAGGGTGGTTTAGGTGAGTTAGGGTTAGGGCTCAGGTTAGGTATGTGTGCGATTGTGTGGACATGATGGTTAGGGCAGATTTAGGTGAGTTAGGGTTAGGGAGCAGGTGAGGTGAGTGTGCGATAGTGACGGACCTTAGGGTTAGGGTTTGGGTTAAGGTAAGTGGATAGTTAGTGGTGTGCGCATAGTTTAGTGTAGGGTTAGATGTCAGATTATAGGTGCATATGTGTAGATTTCTGTTTGTTTGTTGTGCTTGTGTTGTGTGTATGTGTTTTGGATCAGCGATTTTTTTCCCTAGGAAAAAAATCGCTGATCTGACAGTTCGAGATTGTAAGCTTTCGCTTACATAAGGTCGATCAATCAGCGTTCGCTTTTTTAAGCATTCACTGATATAATATAGATCCGTTTGCAATGGAGATTTGGTTAATTTATCTATAATAAAGGAATCTACTCTTAGCTTTAAAACACCTCAACCTCAGCCCCAACTCTGTGGGCCTATTTTATTTTCAGTGTATGGTGACCAAATAATGTTTCCCAGTCTTATACAAAAGCGTTTGACAGCACTTTCTAATAACAGCTATTACAAATGAAAAAGACACTGATATTGTAATCGAAGTGCTTGAAGATAAAAGAGAAATATTTAAGAAAACTATTGACCCTTCTAATATAGCATTTTTTTAACCTTACACTTCTAAATATGTAGGTAATTCTGGCACAGTGCTACTGTAAGTCAATAAGCTGTGTGGTAACAATGAGATACATTCAAGCTGATTTTCAATATTTGTGGATCTTAGCAATCTACCCAAATATATAAAACAAGTGTTTCCTAGTCTACATTTCTGCTCTAATAAAGAGTGTGTATAAAGAAACAGAGATATAATTTCCAAGAGTCAGAGCTTACAAACTCAGGTGATGACATCACTTAACATTAGTACTTCCTCTTCTCCTCTCTTCTATGTCTCCATATCACATCTCACTCTTTTCCCTTCTCTTTATAATAATAACAAAAGTATGCTTATGAAAGGTTAAGTGTGATGTTTCTCAAGGAGTGGAAGACCATTTAAAAGCACCACAAAGTAGAAATGCTTTATGTCTATTGGTTTTCCAGTTTCAACAAGAGATATTCATAAAAACCAGAGCAAAGGTATTCTTTAGTCAGATGTTCAGATAGAATAATAAGATACACCAATTAAGGTATTGGAACAAAAAGCTTCATACAAAGATTTAAATGTTGACACTTCCTATTTGCATAATTATATGACCTTCCGTAAGTGATTAATTTTTTTGTGTTCTAAGGTCTTACAATTAAAATGAATGTGAACATTCCAATGGAAATCTTGGTTAGTGAAATACAAAATTAGAAATAATATAAAAAATCATAAGGAACTATGCACTGTAACAGGCACAATGCCTATTATCAGTTAATACAAGTTCTGTCTTTGTTACCTATATCCCCCCACCCTAAAAGCATAATTTCTTCTAACATCTTGATATAAAGAAAAACTTTCATCTTCAGGTATTTCTTAAACAAAAACCTTTGTTTTGTCACTAAAGTAGCAATACCATATTAAGTATGCAGGTCTTAGTAGTTCTAATATGTGAGCAACAATAAAATGCCAAATAACATTAACTTCCCATCAGAGATAGTTATCTCTCTGTCTTCTTTCACAGGTTAAACAAGTTTTGTGTAACATTTAAAATTGTTTCATAAGTCATGTCATTTAAGTATTTCACTGATATTTGTGCATACATTGCTACATTTATTATACTCTACAGTGCAATTTTTCCATGTCAATTTATATGTTGGAGAATAGCTTAGTAAAAATCTTTGTAAGTTCTTCGTTGAGCCAATACCCAGATAGACACAATGTATTCCATGGAGTCATCACCTTAGGAATTGTGCACATACATATTCCCATTAAAGTCTGTAGATGCAGCCCAATGTTATTTCCATGTTCATATCAACATGTGCAAAATTCATAAATTATACTTAGTGACATCAGTATAAGTTAACACAAACAAAGCAGACTACCAAATTCAACCACTGGAGTGTATATGCACGTTAATTGTATGACGTTTCACATTTGCTGGTGTCTGCTGACATCCTTAATGTTACTGAATACTGGATAACCCCCGTTACACATTGTGACCCTCCTTATGTCTTATTACTACTTTTCTCAGTCCTGCTTCATGTAGTGCATTCGGACATTCTCTTCATTATACTGCTTCTGCCAATTTACTAAACATCTGACCTTTTAAACCATAAGCAGTCTTACTACCACAGTATTACTAGTCTGCGACAATTAGCGTAAAATAGCTCTGTCCTGGTTCAATGGACATGTTCAAATGTATCAGTCCATCAGTTAAAAATCACATTTTGTAAAATGAAAAGGAAACTTTCCATATCAAAAACATCTGGAACTAAAAAGAACTAGTGAAATGTGATTTATTTACTTGCCGTTAACACGACATACTAATATAATGTTAAAAATATTATTTGTGGGATAAGGAATGTAAAGCCATCATCTCATCATTTATTTAATTACAGATGTCCTATAGCTATTTGTTATAAAAGGGTATATGAAAAGCTTTTCAAGAATATATCGAGTGCCCAGAAAGCTGCAAACTGGTTTGGCACCCTCAGGAGCTCGCGGCACTCTTCCAATCTATACCGTTCATTCGTGCTTCACCAAATGAACATCGAAATTTGAAATGCAGTATATTAAACAGACATAGATGTACACTAAGCTTTAACCAGACATATGTTATTGTCTCTTAACATTTTTATCTATTCATTTATTTTAAATTTAAATTTTTAATTGAAAGAGAAAACTTTGCATGTATTTACAAAATTAAACTTCGAAGCAGTCACACATGTATTCATGACATATCACCCCCTCCCCACCTCTCTATCTCTATGATCGTGCCAAAAATAAAATGTAATCTTTATACAACTGTTAATTACCTATCAGTAATATAACTACTAGTTTTTCTTTTGTATTAAATTAAACTTATAAACACATTTGCAGCAGAGGAAAAAGAGAGAGAGAAAGTTAATAACAGTACAGAGAAAATAATAAAATAAACAAAGGGTAATAAGCATTAAGAGAAATATTAGCAATACAACAATTAAAATCAAATGATTATACATATGTTTAGTTTACTTTAGAGTGTGTTTCATTATTTAGTTGAATGTTTGAGAGAACTTGTAACTGCTATATTTTTTGATTCAGTTCTTTGTTTCTTCTTCTTGACATCAGTCCAGGAATTTTTCTCCGGAGATCTTTTTAAAGACAGAGATGATGCCCAGTCGATTTCCTCTGGAATTGTTATTATGTTATTATTTTTGATAAAAGAAGTTGCCTCCTCTAGATTGTTAAAAGTTCTCATTTTGTTTAAGTGAAGGATCTTAATTTTTGCAGGATATACAAGTTGTGCTTTTATTTTATTTTGTTTAAGCAGTTTTACAAGAGGCCATTTTTTTCCTCATTTCTAGAACTCTGATAGAGTAGTCATTATCAAATCTTATTTGATGTTGTTTGTATTTTAAAGGACTTTTTCTCTACTCTGATTTAAGTACAAGTTCTTTATCAATATATGATAGAAATTTTACTTCTATTGATCTGAGAGAAGCATTGGGTGAGGAAGACATAGGTTTACTATGGCTTTATGAGCTCTTTCTATGCCACTAGATAGCCCTTCTTTTAACTCCAAAATTTCAGGTAGCCAGGAGTTTAAAAATAAAATAATGTCCTCACCTTCGGTTTTCTCTGGAAGACCAAATATTGTTCGTCTTTCTCTGTTTTCTAGGTCATTTATCTTATTAATTAGCCAGTTGTTCTGCTGCAAAAAGAAATTACTTTGAATTTCTTCCTCTTTCAGTCTCCCATCTATATCACAGAGAGAAGTTTCAATGTCTGAAATTTTTGTTTGTTGTTGCTGCAATAATTCTCTGAGAACATCAGTTTGTTTTTGACATTTTTCGCTTAGATTTTCAAGGTTGTCTTTAAAACCATCCATTTTCAAGGAAAGCTCTTGTAGTGTGGAAGATATCAGCTGGCTGTCTCTTCTCAAGGGTGTTTCAGACTGTGAATTCTTTGAGTTGCTCATATCCACAAGTAATAGTATTCGCCATGTTGATTTGACAGAAAAATATTGAAGAAAAGATACCAAAATGTATATCCAGTTAGTATAAAGGCTTATCAATAGTATTTAGTTGTTTTTGTTTGATAAAATTAATTTTTTCCTGTTTTTTTAAGCTGATTTTGTGGAGCTCTAAAAAATGTTGTTACCAGTTGGCCATCTAGGCTCTGCCCCTTTGTTCTGTCTTCTTTGATACACCTTTCTCACCATACTACTATGAGCAACCTCAGGGGCCATTTCCCCTAACTCACTCAACATCTTGAAAATAAATAAACAAATAAATAAATAAATCTGTCATTACATCATCTGAGGCTACAGCTTTCCTTTGCTTCATCTTCCTTAATGTTGCTTTTCTTTCTTCTAGAGTGAGTTCTTCCTTTATAATAGACTGTGTATGGGGCCATACAACTTCTGTGAGTTTCCTTCAGTCAGATGCTGAAGTTCTCCTTCAATCTACCATTGCTGTCCTTTGAAGTGGTAAGTAGATTGTTACTGGCATTCCTTATGACTGATATCTAATGACTTTCTTCTTTACCTTCCTATCTTTTACTTGCAACCTGATAGAATCAGTTTCCAGAAGCTAGTAAAGTGTCTCTGATGCCTCATTTTCTGCTATTGCATTTGTTCTCTTAGCATTTTTATTTACCAATGAATATTCATTCTTAGCCTGGTCCATCTTTTCTATCTTTCACTTTTTCCTCTCCTCAATCTTTCTTTTGATAACTTCCTAGCCATCTGCATCCCCCAACCGACTTTGCTTGAGTAATTTATTTCCATAGCTGGCTTGGACGTTTATTTGTTCTATAGCCTTCACATATATTGATTTGAAATGCTACCATTCTTCTTCAGCTCCACCTTTCACTGCAGTCAACTTCCAAGTCTTCATCCTAGCCTCTGTTGACCTTAGAGCCCTCTCTGACCACTGCTAGCAGCTGGCTACTGATAGTTTATGCTGTGGGACAACTATTTCACCCAGGATGAGTTTGCAATTTTTGATTCTACCCTAATTACTTTTCCTTACTAGAAGGAAATCTACATGAGTTTGCAAATTAACCACTCATGTATGAGATTCATGCGACTGCCTCTTTTGGTGGCCATAGTGTTGGCAAGCCATTTGCCATGCAGAAGTCTAGAATGGGGTCTCCTTCTCAGTTCCCATTCCCCTACCCTTGCAGATGCAAGCAGTCCTCATATCCTGTTCTCTTTGTCTGTCCCAATATAAGGATTTAGGACCCTCATTATCAACACTAACTTATGCTTTCCTTTAGTAAGCCCTGCAAAATGCACTTTTTCTCTTACCCTGTCAACCACGCTGTGGGACAATAACTGAGATTATGAATACTACCTTATCTCTACAATGGAGTCTGATTGCCATGAGTCTATCACTAATTCTGATGATATACCTAAATGTCTTCAGAAAACATCCATTACCATTACCTGTGATAAGAGACTTAGAGACACAGGTGGATAGTGGTCTCACCTTCGATAACCACATTGCCACAACAGTCAGGAAATCTTTCTATGTGGCGCACCTCATCACTGAGGGCTTTTCATCCAGAAAAAAGGAGGTCATTGTCTCACTGTACGCATCCCTCATTAGACCCATTATAGAATACAATGCCCCGTTTGGTATGTACCTCTTAGTTCATCTGCAACAACTGGAAAGGCCGCAGAAACACCTCATAAAATAATCACAGGCCTAAAGCAGATGACCTACGCTGACTGCCTTAAGAAACTCCCGCTATACTCTGTCACATATCATCTACTCAGAGGCAATTTCTGCTTAACATACAAGATCATGTCAAACCCAGAGCTGTTGGACATGCTACACTTAAAGAAATCCCAATCCCTCAGAGTCACACGCTCCAGTGATCTAAACCTTGTCATCACAATGAACAAAACATGTTGGAGGGATAGGTTCCTGACCAAGAGACTCCCCAAATTCTGGAATAGACTGCCCATACATGTCAAGCAGAGCACCTCTTTGGCCCTCTTCAGAAGGAACCTTGATGATTGGATGGGAGATAGGAAATTCACCCCAGGGATCATGTCAGTCACCCTGCTAGACAGGGGTCCAGGGAAGTAAATATTGTGGGAAGAAATAGCCAGGGAATTGTTATGGCTAGACTTGTATAGGCCCTAGAGCCAATAGCCTAATACCAGCCTATGAACCTATGAACCTATGAACCACAATTCTTATACTATTTCTAGTCTCTCCTCCTCCTGAGTAGTAGACTCTGTTAGGTGACTTTTCTGCAGTGCCATTCCACTTTCTCTCTTGGATACATAAGATGTCCAGTCTCCTCCTTGCTATCAAGTCATCCATTTCCAACCTTCTTCCTGACAGTGAACTTAAATGAATCTTTGGCAGTTTGATTGTTTTTATTGCCCAGCTTTTGCTCAACAGAACTATCTGAGGTAATACAGGCCGGGCAAGTGGACAATGGACAGCCACTAACTTATTATGGTTCCTTGAATTTATGGCTTCATAGACCCCTGCCATCTTTTGCATGGGTCAGTGGCTTAGGCTGGAGTAGGCTAAGCCTTCCTCCAACCTATCACCAAAATACTCATGCCCACTTTTGGCGATATTAGTCAACTTGACACAACACACAGTCTGTAATTCATGTTCTCCTATCTATAGGATATTAAGTACCATGGCTGATTACTAAAGTGGTTGGTTGATATAACTCTTCTCTAACAGGCATCACCTAGGGTCTTTACTGCTGTCCTTTACTACATTCAATTTTGGATGTACTCTATTGGCATACCTCTCATCTTTGAGGTGGAAGCACTCAGAATGTTTATAGGAGGTGGGAACAAGCACACACATAGACACATGGGGAGAATGTGCAAAGTCCACACAGGCATTGGTTGAAGTTCAGGATCAAACCCCACTTGGGAGACAAAGAGCTTAAACCATTATGCCAACTATGTCTTTTTCACCAGTCTGGAGATTAGTGATTAACCCATTATCGTGCTGTGGTCTGGATCCAAGTGATGAGCACATCATGCTGCACTAATCTTAAGCCTAGAGAATGGGAAAATAAGCCTATACTAATCTAGAGACCAAACATGGGAAAACCATTCTACACCAATCTGTAGTCCAATGACTGGTACATCATCCCACACTAGACTGGAGCCAAGTGAAAAGCATATTATCTAATGCCAGTCTGGAGTCCAGTTATGAAAACATATTCCTGCATCAATATGGAGGCTAGTGAGGAATGCATCATTCATCTACAGTGTGTATGCCAATAAAAACACATAATCCTGCAGAGATCCTGAGCCGCATGTTCAGCACATCATTCTGGACAAATCTGGGTCCTGTGATGAACACATCATCCCATGTCAGTCTAGATGAGTACATAACCCCATGTTAGTCTATAGGCTGTTGATGAACAAATTCTCCTGCAGCAATGTGAAGTCCAGTCATGACCACATGATCACGCATCAGTCTTCACCCCACTAATAAGCCCATCATCCTGTGTCTATGTTCAGTCCATTGGTGAGGTCATCATGTTGCACCACTGTGAAAGCCTGTGATGGGCATATCATTCTGCATTCCTCTGAGGTCAATGATAATCATGTTGACCTGCACTAGTGTGGACCCCTGTGATGACCATATCATTTCATACCATTGTGCAGCCCAGTTATGAGCAGATTATATGCAGTGTTCTGGAGCCTGGGGAACACATGCCTTATCCTATACCAGTCTGGATCACAGTGATGAGCACATCACCCAGCAACCCTCAATAGCCCACAGATGAACATGTCACCCTGACTATTCTAGAAGGCCAGTATGCAGTGTACCAATGAGTTCATAACATTTCCTGCATCATACTGAAGCCTCATGATGAACACACCATCCTGCATCAGTCTAAAAGTCAGTGATGACCACATCATCCTGCACCTGTCTGCAGTGTGGTTATGAGCACACTCCCTGAACTATTCTGTGCTGATTGACTGATGATCCCAACATCCTGCACCAGTCTGGAGTCCAGTGATGGACATATTATCCTACATCTGTCTGAATTCTGTCATGTGCGCATTATCAAGCTTCAATCTACAGCCCAGTAAAGAGCACAGCATTCTGCACAAACCAGGAGCCCATAGATGAGCATGTTATCCTGCAGCACTCAGGAAAAGAATCATGACAACATCATCCTGCTCTACTCTGAAGCCAATTTATGAGCAGATCAAACTGCACCAGTCTGTAGTGCAGTGATGACAACACACGTCATCCTCCACCAGTAAGGATTAATCCATGTGTTTTTTATATAATATTCAAATTCAAAAAGAAGTCTAGTGATGAACACATTATGTTGTACTAATTGAGATTCACAGATGGCCACTGATAAGCATATCATCCTTTACTAGATGGGATCCCATTGAAGAGCACAGCATCCTTCACTAATTTAGCTTAAATTCATGAGCACATTATTGTACATCAGCCTGATGCTCAGTAAAGAGCACAATATCCTGCAATGATTTGAAGCCCAGTGACAGGTAAATTATTCTATAATGGTCTGTTGCCCATGATGAGAACATCATCATGCACAATTCTGAAGAAAACTCATTAGCTCATCATTTGACATCAGTCTGGGGCGCAATTATGAGTATATCATCCTATATAAGTCTGCCATCTAGTGATGAGCTCATCATCCTGTAATAGTCTAAAGCACAGCAATGACCACATCATCCTGCACTACTCTAAAGTCCATTCATGAGCACATCATCTTGTATCAGTCTGAATCCAGGGGATGAAAGCATCATCATAGACCAGTCATGACTCCAGTGATGAACACACCATCCTGAATCATTCTGACATAATCACATCATATAGCACTATTCTGAAGTACAGTGATGAACACATCATCTTGCAGCAGTCTGGGTCTCAGTAATAAATACATCATCTTGAACCACCCTAGAGCCCAGTAATAAGTGGACAATCATGCACTAGTTTGGATACCCATGAGGAGCACATTGCTCTAACCAACGAGAACCACTCTGATGAGCACATTCCCCTGCACAAACCTTAAGCACAGTGATGAACACATCATCCTAAACTTGCCTAGAGATCAGTGATAAACACACCATTCTGCTCCACTAAGTAGCAAAATTATGAGAGCATCAACATGCATCACTCTAGAACCCAGTGATAAGCACATCAGCCTGCATCAGTCTGTAGCACAGTGGTCAGCACACACCTCAACCTGCATCAGTAAGGAAGCCATCATACAGAAGTCTAGAACATTGCTGAATGCACACCTTAACCTACGCTACACTGCAGCACAGTGATGAGTACATCATTGTGCACCAGTCTGTAGCCCAGTGATGAGCACATCAGCCTGCATCAGTCTGTAGCACAGTCAACCTGCATCAGTAAGGAAGCCATCCTACAGAAGTCTGGAGCATTGCTGAATGCACACCTCAACCTGCACTAGACTGCAGCACAGCAATGAGCACATAATCCTGCAGCAGTCTGTAACCCAGTGCTGAGCACATCAGCCTGCATCAGTCTGTAGCACAGTCAACCTGCATCAGTAAGGAAGCCATCCTGCAGAAGTCTGGAGCACTGCTGAATGCACACCGAAAACGGCAAAGTAACAAAGAGGCCAAGCAAATTCTTTCCCAGGGAAGAATTTGCTTAAAAGCTGCTTCAATATTTTGCCATTTCAGGCTTTTGAGTTCAACCATGATGCATTCAAAAGAATACGTCTTTGGTGTTCTAATAGAGAACCTTAGATTTGTATCACTCTTGTCCTACGGTAATATGAAAACAGACTAAACCTACAAAATTTGTTATGGAACCACCAATAAAGTGGAACCTAAGAACTAGTATACCATTGCATTAGTCCATATTTCTATCTCACTTTTGTTTATGTATTTTTTAATAGATGGCATCTGAGTATTTTCTTGAAAGTCAGTAGTTTGCCTATATTCCTTATATTCTAGCTGAGATTGTGCCAGACAGCTTGAACAATTTTTGGGAAAGCTCTTTCACACATACCAAGTGTAAATAAGGTCCTGTATAACTGAAAGCCTTTTCTTTCTAAGAGTATATGCCTGGTTTCATACCTGCAGCCTGCTGAAGAATGATGGAAAGTAGCTATCATTTAATATTTTGTAGAAGAGAGTACTGAGCTATAAAGTAGCTCTAGCTGTAACAGGTAACCAATTGCATGAGATAAGAGTAAAGCATTTTATTATCACCAATTAAGTGACTGCAGTATTCTGTATAGAGAGAAATGCAGTTAAAGGGAGGCAGTATTCCAGAGGAATACATTATGGCAATGGCTTGCCTAGCCTCAATGGTCTTCAAGTTAGATATTTTATATGAGGCTTTAAGCTGAATTAGTGCCTTGTTGACCAGCTTCTGTATGTTGGTCGAGTAATAGATTCTGGTCTAAGATTAGTCTTAGGTACCTCTGCTGAGTAGTGATAACAAAAGGGATGCCTTAAGTGTTCTGAAGATCATTCATCAAGGTTACAGATGACAGGGGGAGGAAATTCCTCCTTTACAGGAGGCAATTCTTTATCCACCAGACCAGTCTCCTTTATTTCCCCCTGTCGTTCAACATATGTTGCCTCTGGGAGTGATAGATCCGGTTCCTCCTTCCCAGTTTTTTTGAAAGGTTTTTATTCAAGCTTGTTTTTTGTGCCAAAGAAAAAAAATGCTTGAATACCAGTTCTGGGTCTTTTTTCCTAAACCAATTTGTGATAGTGCTCAAGTTCAAAATGCTCTCATTTCACAACATGTTACCCCTTTTTCCTCACTTAAGTTTCCTGGTAACACTAGATTTCAAAGATGCTTATCATCACATACTTATTCATTCAGACTTCAGGCATTTCTTAAGTTTCTCTGTGTCTGGATCACATTATTTGTTGTATGTCTTACTCTTTGGACTATCCACTGCACCCAAAGTGCTCACAAGGTGTCTAGTGCCAGTTATAACTCACTGCATTTTTCTATATTTAGATGATTTCCTTCTTTTTGCAGAGTCCTTTCAAAGTGTCAGGAATCTCTCATTTGGGTGAGAGATCTCTTATACAAGGTGTATTATGTGCACATTTATATGGTCAGACATCTGCCAAACCTGACAATTAATGCTGAAAACAGGGATGTTACTTAACTTTCTAAAGGTTCCAAATAGAATCATTGTTTTTATGTATTGATGGAAAGCTTATAGTTAGCTTCAAAATCCTTCTGAAATTCACTGTTCAAAATGTACGACCTTTTCTTGGTCCTGGTCATTAGCATACATTATACGTTCAACCGGATGCAGATCCTAGAGGAGCTCATTAGTATACAATAAAAAGAACAGGGAATCAGGACTGAACCTTGTGTTACCACTCATGTTATGTTCCCAGTAGGATTGACATTGTAAGATTCAGTCCCTTGAAAGTTCTGTTTTAATGTTCAAACTATTACATCACTTCCATAAAGAAACCCATGTCTGGCAGTTTATGCAGCAACATAGGAAGGTCATCAGTTTGAAAACCCCTCTTAAGATCTAAAAATCTGGATCCTGTAACATTACTTTGCTCAGTGTTTGAAAAGATGCATTATGTTAGCAAATATATAGATGTTAGAGTGTCAATGTTAGGCTGGGAACTATATTGACTTTCTGTAAGGATGTCATAGTGTAGTAGTTACTCAATAATTTGGTCAAATGCTATATTTTCAAGTATTTTAGCTATCTGGTGGAGGATGGCCATACAGTGAAAGTCATTTGCAGAGAGTGGGAAAGACATTTAGTCAGGTGAATAATCTTGGTAGTTATAAGGGAGAATTAGTGACAGACTGAAATGTGTGCCAGAGGCTTACTGAAATATGACTAGCTAATTTTAGACCTTTGGGATGTAAAGTGTGAAACTCAGAGTTGTAGCCTGTTTCCAAGTTTTCAAGTATTTTTTTTTTTATCTTTTTTTTGGTAATGGCTTTGAAATAATATTTGGTGAAGCCAATAAGCTTGTGAAGTGTTGACAAAGGCTGGAAAGAATGAGGGTTCTAGATCATTTGAGGTTGCTATTATTATTTTAATTTAAATAAGAAGTCATATCTTTACTAAGAGCAATACAACCACCATTTTTAGGAAAAAATGGAAGTGATCAGTTATTTTATTACCCACTAAAATTGGTTGATTGTGCAAGATAACTGGTTTATACTTGTAAAGCATATTCAGTTTTGGCACAATATATTTCCAGTCTAGTTTCATTGATTAAAACATTGGTACATGTTTAATTTATCTATAGAAGATAGTTATTTTTTTCTATTCTGCCCAAGCTTCATCTCTGTTTTTAGTAGTTGTTTTATATCAAGGGACTATGTTATTTGAACACTTGTTCTTTTCATAGGAAATAGTTTGTTCTATATGGGAGAGAGATGATTATAGAAAGTGGAGAGCACTGTTACGAAGTCACTGCATTTACAGAAGGAATTCCAATCCATAGATGAAGTTCCACACAGACAGCATCTGCAGCAGAATCAGGGATTACTCTGGTTGTTGAAATAACAGGTTTAGGTCTATGACATTTAAATTCCCACAGAGAGAATGGGACAGATTTGGCTTAGGGAATGTGAGAGTATCTACAGATGTTTCAACTTACTATCGCTATTGTCACAGAAGGTACTACTGTATCCATTGTCAAACATATCATGCCCACTATGATGAGCTCATCAATAAAAGTTATCAATGAAATGATGGACCGGATCTACCTCAGAAGATTGACAGACCATTTGATTGAAATTAATTTGGTCGACAGCTCATTTGGTCGAAAACCAGTATTCAAGGCACATAACAGGGATTTGCCCCACCCTCAATGTTGTGCGACCCTGGAGTTGGTATATATAGTTAGGGGGAGTGTAGGGGGCACAGCCCCCCACCTATTTTCATTTAAAATGTGTAGTTTTTGTTGCATTTTCATGTTTTTAAATGGTAATAGGTGGGGGGCTGTGCCCCCCACATGCCCCAATGTGGGGGGCTGTGCCCCCCACACCCCCCTAACTATATATACCAACTCCAGGGTTTCACAACATTCGGTAGGGGGGCAAATCCCTATTATATGCCTTGAATACTGGTTTTCGACCAAATGAATGTTGATCAAATGGTCTGTCGATCTTCTGAGGTAGATCCTATGGATCACATCACTTTTTTTTACTCTGTACTGGATTTGGGTTGCGGTCTAGCAGAATAAAATGAGATTACATGATGTGGCTAACATTTTTTGTGTAAACTGCAGAAGTATACTTTGCTGGAATATGAGACTGCCTTTGAGGGCAATCAAAAATGCAGATAATGCAAGTACATAATAAAGTGTGATCACATGATGAAATGCAGTAGCTGGGGAGTAAAGGACTTGGAGAATCTGCGGTGCACTGTAGCCTGCATGTAAAGATGCTTTAAGTCATATTAGGTCACATGGCTTTAACTCTGAGGACTCTGAGAAAACTGAACTGTAACTCCTTTTTGTCTTGACAACAAGTACATTCAGAGCTGCTTCTTTGATGTTGTTTGGGTATACTTCTCCATATAAATTATCTAACCTAGACCCCAGACATCTTTAAATCCAGAAGGTTTTGATATTCTATGTAATGATCTGCATCCCCTTAGAAATAAAATGGATTATTCTTACTTCAAAAGCAATGTTTTGGATCACTACTCCATTATTTCCAAGTTTAAATATGATCATAGCTGATCCCTTGCACTTGAATATAATTTTTCCTTCTGCTGGTGTCTAATACTACTTTTTCTCTTCATTTGTGTGATATTTAAAACTGTACACATTCTTTCTATCTGCATGATATCATGTCTGCAAAAGCCGCTGTACACCATTACTTGCCTCTGCATTGTCTTACTTTTGTTGTATTATACTCCTTTGAATTGGGATATTTGCAGTGTAGATGGTAGATGCCTTGTGCATGCATTTTGTCATACTGCACTTCATTACCTCTCGTCTTTTTGACTCCTTACATTATTCATATGTTTCCCTTGGTCTGCACTCTCATAGTTAACAAGCCTTTGGCTTATTCTTTGGACAGTGTAGGGTGAACATGCTTCTGTGATATGTATCATTACATTCTGTTTTATTATGACAATTTGCTCAGTAACTGTTGATTGCACTCTGTATCTTTGATTAGCACTTCTTCTTATATTCATCTGACTACCTGCTCTGCAGGTTTTAGTTATGTACTCATCCTCCTTCCGTTTATGCTGACTGCATAGTTACAAACAACTGCCTAATGGTCACAAGCATAAACCTTTTGAACAAACTAGTTGTCCAATGAATAATTAAATTCTTTCAATGAACAACTTTGTCTGACATATAATGGCACCACACCCCAAGATTGACTAGACATGTTTGTTATGACAGAATTTAATCTCAGTCCTCATTTCTGCTTATAAGAAATGCATTTTATCTTCACAATCTTTTGATATTTTTTAGCAGATATTTAGAAGAGGAGGATTGTCCTTTTACTATTTTAGTTTCTGGATATAGTACTTATAATAAGTCCATCTTAGCTTAGTCATTATTTAGGTTTATTCTTACTGCAAAACTACCATATGTTTGCATTTGCCTGCTTTGTCTGACAGCACAAAGCAGTCATTGCATTTACTCATAATGTAAATTTCCTTTTTATAAATTTTAGCTTGCTTTGTGTGTCACCTTGACAGCAGACAGTTCACATCAGCTATAATAGTAAAATGCTGACAAGCTTTCAATTTAAATCTCACTCCATCTTTGTATTGTTTTTTATTCTCATATATTATGGTTTTGTCCCATGCCATAACTGAAAACAGTTTTCAGAAATGGCTTCTTATTTTATTATTTAAATAAAGAAATACATAATGCATATACAGTAAAGAGAATCAGACCTGTTTCCTTTCACTCCTTTTCCTACAATGAACATCATATATTAGCCTCTGTAGTTACTATTGTAGACAATTTTCCTTAACAGTTAAGTACCTTCACTAGTCAGTCAAGTCAACATTGTCTCCACAGAGTTGCTGACCCCACATATTCCTGCTCAGGTAGTTAACTATTAAATTCTGAGTACCATAAATGTAATTCTTAGAATGACTAAGACTGAAATTGCAAATGTAAAGAATATAGGCAGGTCCAAGATTATTTTAGCTTTCCTCTGAATGTTCCCTACTCTGAAGTACAATGATTCCAGTGTAAGCATATTGGATTTTTTTTTATTTTGCACACTTGGGGCCCACAGTTTTGGGAGTCACATGTGCAATGGGGAGACTGTTTAGTTGAACCACTGCAGAAAAGATGTACATACTTTTGTCTAGACTGTTTCAGATGAATTTTATCCTATGATCACAAAAGAATGTGACACATTCATCTCAGTATGTGTTATGCACATCATTAAAACAAAGCCGGTCTGTTGCTCAGATAGCAGTACATGAAGCCAACCCCCCCCCCCAAAAAAAAAAAAAAAAATAGAATAGACTTTAAAAACAATAGTGCATTTCAGGAAAGATACCCTCACATTGTATTTAAACAAATAAAATCATTAGCATGATAGACAAGTTTTCACACCACACTGATGTTTTCTCAGATAATCATACAAAATATTATCGATTAATTAAATGATATGATACAAAATATAATTAACGTTCAGCTAGCCAAAGGTTGATTTAAAACTTGTAAAATTTCATGAAAGTTCATGAAAGTTAAAACAAATATGGAAAACTTTTTTTTCTGAGCATAATACATCCTGTTGTATTCAAACCTTTCAACCACATCTACTTATGAGGAATGTTTCTCATTTTGAGTCTTAAAAAGTTAATGTTTGATGCTGATACATACTAAAAGGATGTGTTATGCATTCATTAAGAAATGTTTAAATATTATTCATGGTAAAAAGCACTAAATCATATTAATTCATGAAAATAACTTTTTATAAGTATAAAGCAGTATATTTTAACCATTTTGTGAACTTCTTAGCTGAAGTTGTTAGTATGCTGCTAGGAAGTGCTCTACAATTTGCACATTGGTGCACATTAAAGAGCTAGAGTTCACCATTTAGAAGATGAAAAGTTGACAGCTATGGCCGCATACTTTTATTGTCTGATTTCTCTGTTGATTGTAGCACACAACATCATTTACCTTGTGAATAAACTGTGTGTGACGCATTTTATGTTGGGGAAAGCAAACGATTAGAAGAGTGCTTTTGTGAATGTACATCAGTTAGGAATGTACAAATAAAAGTTAACTTTGCAAACATGTTACATGCTGATGGCTTTTATACTTGTGAGTTTTAGAAAATGTTAATTTAAATGACTGTAACCACAATTAATCAAAACTGACAGTGGTACAAAAAAAAAAAAAAAAAACAAACAAAAATATAACTGTACAGTACCATAGAGACAGGACTTAAATAACATTGCATAATTACCATCTCTTAGGTCAATCAAGAGGTACTTGCTCAAAGATAGAAAATAGTTTTTTTTTTTGTATTTATTACATTGTTGGGTGTGCTTAAACTGTGTTCTTGTCAGGTTTTGTTTTAATGGAATAATATTGTTATTTATTCTCCAATATAATAAGCAGTACATCCTGAGCACACACTTATGTATATTGCCCCCTTAGGTTTACAACTAAATCTTCCTGGGACTATAATGGTGTTTGAAATGTATTGTAGTAAATGCATGGACCTTCTGAAATATATCTATCACCTCTAAAAGACATAAAGCGATGTACAAATGTGGGTGTGTTATTCATGTAGTTGTAAATCTAAGGGGTTAATATACAGAAGTGTATGCACTGGGTGTAGATGTTATTATATTGGAATGATCATGTGAGTTTGTAAAAGAGAACACTGGGTTGGAATAATTTCTCTAACCCTTAAAACTATATTAAAAAGATGTTTAAGCATTGGTAAGTATTGCCTGGAAAAAAACACTGTGTTTATTATGTATTCTATACATTTTCTTAGGCTTTAAATCTGTGATTAGCTAGTCAGGAGCTGTTTTGTACTATATGATGAGTAGTATTTAATCATTTGGAGATGTTGTATCTAATTACTTGATAAACCATCAGTGTGGCATACAAGTGTGTCTTTGAGTGTAACACTTTTATTAATATGAAAAAAGTGACATCCAATGCATTTGCTGAGCTGACCCCTTGTTGCTAATATTAACTGCAACTTTCTGAGAATCTCAGTGCCTCCACCAATAGAAAAAACTGTCTACATAGAACCACAGATCCAGAGAGCTCTTATGTGTATACATAGACTGCTAAGAATCAAGATGATGTGTACTTTACACAGAACATACCAGACCTTATTTTCTAAAGGGTCCTGAATCTAGCAGTATTAGTAAAGTAGTCAGCATTGGTTTACATTTTCCTGTCATCTATTCTAGAAATATTGATTGGATACATGATACTATCAATAAAAACTGGAATATAATAATTTGGGTAGGAAGTAAACCTTATTTTGAGTTTACTGTAAAGCCCAGAGTCTCCCTTAATGGAGACACAAAACATCATACCTACAATAACAAACACTGTACAAAACAGCCCAGAAAAGTAAAAACAATTATGTTAGCAGTGGGGCTGCACTCCAACTATTTACATTCCTTTTTGGGTTGAAAAATTTTACTGCAAATGGAAGTTTGTTTAACAAAGGAAGGGAACACTTTTATCTACTTTTCTGTGAGTTTTGCAACCTCAAAACACCTATAATAAAGAAAAAGGTAATAATGCAACTTGTCAACAGCATGCAAAAGTAAACAGCAGTGACATTATGAAAACTAAGGATTATATGGTCAGCTGCAATGTTCCTCTCAATTTTGTATTTAAGAGGGCTAAACATTTCAATCAGCAGTTATGTTACGGCAGTAATTCATGTCAGTAGCAGGGAATACAAAAGTGCCAAAGTCCTACTCTAGGTGTAAAGGGTCTCGAATGTTGGAATGAATGTCAACAATTTGCTACCATGATTCCAGTGCTGATGTTTACTTCTGTATAGTGCTAATGCTCCCTCCTTTCATTGTGATAATTAAATTATGTCTGAACTTAGAAGTCCAGTCCACCGAACTGCAAACTGAATAAATAAACAAATAAATACTTGTTGTTACTTGGACTTGAAGACTATGTGGCCATAGGAAATAAGGTCCTGTCACCAGGATGACTATGGTCTACCTGGTATAAGGTATATAGGTTCAAAGTTGAATACTAGGCTAACTGTTTTGAAGGGCCTTTTTAAGCCTAGCCAATAACCCAAGATCAAAATCAAACCCTGTACCTTGTGTCTGAGACAAAGACCTTAAACATTATGCCAATCCCACCTGTAAAAGGTAAGGATCAAACCCTGTACCATGTGTCTGTGATGTACACAGTTTAACCTTAATCTTAATCTTAGCCATTTTTGAATTTTCCTTTCTGTACTAGATAGGATCTGCTGTTTCCCCTGACAGCGTGCTTGCTAATACTCCCCCCTATTCACCTGAACTATACTCAGTCACCAAAGCAAGACTGACTGTGTAAACTGAAAGACAGCAATGTCCTGCTCTAACCTTCACAGGACCAGTACATTCAGTGGAGCTTAACCCATTATTCACCTGAGCTATAATGAGTCACCAAAGCAAGACTAACTGTATAGACTGAAAGATGGAAACTTCCTGCTCTAACTCTCCCAGTACCACTACATTCAATGGAGCTTAGGTACACTAGCCTGATGCCCATTTCCAAATTTTTCTTATCCTGTTATTAATAAATTAACTTTAAACTTATTTTTAGGGTACACATTGCCCAGGGTGTAGACTATGTTCCCTTCATCTGTGTTGGATAGTTTTCTTCTTGTTTTTTTATATATATTTACTCTCTCACTACCTCTATAGCTTTATAAGACTTAATCAGGTTACTTACCAGCTAAACTGTGGGTATCTTCTCCTCACAGATTCTTTTTTTTACTCTCCTCTTGCCATTTTAAGTCAAGACAGTGGGGCCCCACTATGTTCAGCCCTTACTAAGCTCAGGCTTCACTTTGCTCCTCTACTCTACCCCCATTTCCCATACACTCCCACTACCTCTATATTTATACTCTCTTACTTTCATCACCTCCCCTTTAGACTCCTCCCCTTCCTGTATGTAGATCAATGTGTGTATGTACCTTTAAGAAGCTATCCAAGGGCTTGCACAAGTGTATAAATACTGAGCATGTGTGAGTCTGACTGCTATTCTGAAGTAAGCAGTTGAGATGTAAACATTTATGTAGGTAAGATCTGTCTTTTAACCAGTTTGCATTTTATGATGCTGCTACCCATACTGATGTGTTTCTATGTATTAAAGCATCTAAACAAAATACCCTGCCTGCTTTTCATCTATGTTAGAAAAGGATGAGCAACATGGTGTCAGAAGTGTCATGTCTAAAAGGACATGGTGTCCGAAGTGGCATGTCTAAAGTGACATGATGTTAGAAGAAGAAATAGCCAAAATGACTTGTTGCCAGAAAGAGTTCCAGTTTCTTCCATTTGAGTCTGAGATGCACCCAGTTGGTGGTGGAGGTATATAGAGGAGTGAATCATCCTTACTGCACATATAATTCAGAAAACAGGTCAGAAACAAATTTCAGGTATTAAAACTTGCTCATAACTATTTCTTATTCGCAAAATATGAAACAAGCCATACAGAATGCTCTAAATGATATTCGCATAAACTGATATGTCTAATATTGAAAAAACATTTAAATTGCTATGGAAAATATTTGAAATAAAGTCTGAATTGCATAATATGAATAAAATAAGGAAACAACTGCATTTTCTCTAAGCACATATATTTTGTATTAAGCAAAGATATCCAAGTTATTAGAAGTGTATAAAGTCTTTTCATGTTTGTGCAGTTATTTCACAAAATACAGACATTACAGAGCATATTTTGCAAAGTAAAGCATTTAAATGGTGTTACAAGCTCACAGCACAGATTTTTCGTACATAATTACAAGGGCCATAATTTCAATGTGTTTCTGCATACTTTGTGGGCATGGCAGACGAATTTCAAAAACCCAGTGCACTTGTGTTTGACAGTAATATTGCAGAGAATTGGAGAGTGATTGAGCAAGAATACGACATTTTCATACAGGTTGTATTTTCTGATAAAGATGACAGTACAAAGGAATTTATTCTGCTTACTTTAGCTGGGTCAGAAGCGATAGAAAGGGAAGATTAATTTCTGTATGCACCTGCTATCTATAGAGCAGAGGGGGAACACCATCATATTTATGTACTGGCTGAGTCAAGTGAGGACCCTGAGTGTTTAAAACATAAATTTAGAGAAATGTGTAACCCCCAGATGAATGTTACAATGGAAAGGCACTTAATTTACACAAGAGATCAAAAGCCTGGTAAAACTTTTGCAGCATATATAACTGACTTGCGGAATAAAGCTAAAATGTGCAGATTTGGAGATTTAAGAGATGAGTTGATAAAGGATAGACTTATGTGTGGCATTAAAGATGATGCTGTCAGAAAGATTTTGCTTCATGACAAATATTTAACTTTGAATAAGGCCATTGAGATTTGTCAGATATATGAGCTCACAGAAAAGCACACACATATATGCCTACAAATGAGAATATTTCTAGAAGGAACAGTGACAAAGCTCATGTTGCTAGTATGCAACACATGGTTAAAAGAAACAGGCCCAAACACATGGCAGCAACCGTAGCCCCTGCAGCACTCACTGGTAAACCCCAGAGCTTTCCAGCAAATTCCAGAGTTTGCACAGTCTCAGGGAAGTATAAGACTGAGTCAGCAAACTCAAAGCATGGACCCCAACCTAGTTTCACTGCCAACTGTCGTAATTGTGGTAGAAATCATGAATCTAATAGGGAAAATGTTTAACTTTTGGTCATCAATGCCACAAATGCAATAAATGGAATAATTTTAAGATGGTTTGTAAATCAAAAGGCCCACATTCTTTTAATAAAAAGGAGCATTTCAAAAAACAAGTTGATCAATTAGAAAACTACAATCCTACTCTTTATGTTGATGGTGAACCAGTGCTTCATGAAACAGTCAATGCAGTAGAATTAAGGGCAAAAAAATGAAGTATTTTGTACTGTTTGGATAAATGTTAAACCCACAGAGCTCAAAGTTGACACAGGTTCCAAGTGCAATGTTATGTAGGTAAGATGAACATGCTTTTTAACGATAGAATTTTAGAGCATATGAATGATATTAAGAATAAGAAACTAGGTAATGCATTAGCACAACATGCTTCTTATAGCGACAGAGACATAAATTTAAGTTCATGGCTCTAGAGTTATTTAATCTAAATATAAGAGGTGGTGACTTCAAGAATTTCACAGAAATTAGGTAACAGAAGTGGATTATTTATCTAAATGCATATAAACACCCATGTATTCATGACAGAGTTTTTCTTAAACCAGTGCTGAAGGCATGCCCACTCCACAAGTGGATGACAAGGAGGAGTGCACAAGAAAAGGACAACTTTAATAAAAAGGAGATTATAAGCAAATACAGAGAACAGTAGGATAGTTCTATCTTGAACAGGGAAGCAATGAGCTTTGTAGAAAGAGACACACTGATGTTAAACTTGGAACCCAAACAATAGCCCTGCCACAGGAAAATAAGAAATGCCGTTAACATTCTTATCCTTAACACTTCAGTGAGAAGCCTTCTAGGGGACTGAAAACATCTTACAGTTTTCAATTCAAGCTATTTATAGCACCAAGCCATTACCCAAATTAATATTTAAAGTCACAAAAGAGTATACTTAATACACAAAAGGAAGAAGTATTAGGCCAAAAAGAGTATGGCTGGAAGTCAAAAAGGTTTACTAAGAGGAAGCTTTATCACAGTCATTTTTCTCCTTGAAGTAAGCCTTTTAATTTCTTATACCAGCCTACCACTGAAATTCCCCACTTTTGGGGACCGCAATGTGAAGGGTGGTCTAGCAGACAGACCTGCATGGTAATAAAGCAGCTTGAGGGAGTAAATAATGTTAATTAGCCATGTACTGTCCCCTGGAAATACCAGCAGCTCCCAATTTATGCTAATGAGCAGTTCAGGGAGTCACTCAGCTATGTAAAATTTAAGGGTTGTATGAAAAAGTCACTGCTGTAAAAACACAGCGGTCACCAATTCATTCTTATAAAAGTACTTGTGATGCAGATAAAGTCAGTTAAGACAAGGAGATGGTGTGTGTGTGTGTGTGTGTGTGTGTGTGTGTGTGTGTGTGTGTGTGTGTGTGTGTGTGTGTGTAGGGATGCTTTTGAATATGTGTTGCATGGGCCTCCAGGGAACAAAGTACCACTGACAGCAGAAGTAGTGAGGGCTACTGTGTGATTCAGAGACATGCTAATGAGCAGATAATGAGGTTTTTCTCAATGCTGATATAACTGTTTCTGAATCTCACTTTTTCAGCATCATTGCAATAAACTGACCTGTGGTTATAGGCAATTGATGGGAGCAGTGAGCCTTTGTCTGAATCCTAGGGTACATAATAGCCATCCTTACTTGGTGTCAAAGGCATGCTATCTAAGAGTGCTTACTACATTAAATATCTATGCCAAATATGACAGAGAATCATATTAGTGTTTAATCCATGTTACTGGTATAGTTTGTTACTGGACAGAAGTGTATATGTTATTAATATGATGCTGCCAAATCATTCCTATGTTTAATCCCCATAGAATATATTAGGTTAGTACTAGGCTAACTGCCCTTTTGGGCCACTTTAATCCTTGTTAGATACCCCATGTGAGAATCAAAACCTACACCTTATGTCTGTAAGGTAAACACCTTCACAATTATGCCAACATCTCACCCCTGTATATACAGTGTGTTGTATTTTGAAATGGCTATACCTGTCATCTGCAAAAGTGACAAAACTTAAGGACTCTTTTTCATACAGAAAGCAACTGCCTTGATACCTAATAAATGTGGGAGTACTCAGTGAAGACTTTTTATATCACATCTGACCCAAAAATAATCCTATTGTTATTTAGTGGCTATGAATCATTCCCCTACTTCTCCTGTATTCTTTACTTAAGAATCTGTTTTGTCAACAAAATTTATCAAAATGCTATTGAAAAGTATGCCCACATTTTTGATATCCTTTGACTCCCCAAACAAAGGAGTAGCCAGAGAGATTTGCCTATTTTGTTGTTTTCTGTATCTTTAGGAATTGCGCAAAATAGAGTTTGCTGAGGAAACATAATGTGTAACAACTGTACATATCCTTTACAGAAAGAAATTCTAAGCAGGTGCTACTGTTTAGCAATTCCAGAAACCCATGAGGTGTTCTACATTAGATAGCATATGTCAAAGCATTAATATTTGTTTGCGTTATTCAGGATTGTATACCATATTTTGAAATATTCATTACTAGTCATGATAAGAGGGTTGCTCCTGATGTCAGATTTACATACCACTACTACTTCACTTTATCTGCATTTATTTGAAAACAAGCCATTTACGTTTTGTCAAATTATATCATCTTCCTTGTCTGTTATGCTTAAAAAATTATGTTTTGATCTCATGTCAACATAGAGCATCACCTATGTCAATTGTAGCATTATTTCTGTCAGCATGAAAAGTATTTTCAGGTTTTACAAGTTGTATAGTCTAAATATATTCTAAATTTCTACAGCCTAATTCATTCTGTACCATTTTACTTTCATGAAAAGAATCTAGGTCCACACATTTCTCAGCAAAGAGATGAATTGACTAAATTGACAAATTTAGCAAAACAGCATTACTATCAGAAATATTCAAGACCACTGTCTGAGTCCCTTCTAAATCATAAAGCTTAAGCATCAATGTAGTAAACCAATATTCTTTAAGGTAAAAATCAGGTATGTTTAAGATTTTTTCTTGTTTATCAATTTCATATCAGTTTCTTTGCCAATATGATGTAATCGAAAACCTCCACATCGGACATCTTCTGGCTGCTTGTAAAGATGCCCCTTCTATCTTTATTTACAGTCTCTCCTATATTGTGCAAACTACCAGAAGAAAAAGTTCTACCAGCACTCTTGTCTCTAGCAGAGGTCATGGATCTTAAGCTGGTACTTAAAGCAATTCTCCTTCCTTGAACTAGAACATTGGCTACATGACATGACTAATGTTACTGTTGTAGAAACAAAAAGATCACAGGGTAGTCTTTCTTTTCTTATTAAGATCCATCTCCCTTCATTTCATGGTTTCTGTCTCAGGTTTATCAGATTCCTGCTGTAGTTCTTGCAATTTGTTTAAAAAAAAGCTTCAGATGAACATCCCTTTTAAGTGTTTTGCTCCAATTGTACGACTTGACCAATACAAGACTGATACTTCCTTGCATTGAACTTGAAAAGGATTTTCAGTTATTCTGTTGTGCAGTAAATACTCATTTACAGTACTCCATTAAATCATTGTCCATACTGCACGAAAATCACGTTATAGCAGCTGTAAGACCACAAGTGAGTGGGAAGTGAGTATAAATTAAAAGTTTTGTTATTTTCCTGTAACAGTCTAATCATGTGTGTTCAGTTTAAAATGTATGCAGTCATAATCCTGTCTTGGAAGCTAAGAAATTAAGTTATGAATTTTATTTATGGTGATTTGAAGGCATGAACTTGTATGCAGATGAGAAGTCAAGGAAAAGCAGAGAATATTCAAGGTAAAGAAGAAAAATCTGCTTAACAACAGAGGCTCTAGCTCTCGTGATTATGGAGTCTAGCAGTTTTTGGTTTGTTTCAAGTTGCTTCTAGATGGAGTTATAAGTAATCACGGTTTTAATTGGCTTCTAGATGGAGTTATATGTATAGACTGATTTAAGTGGCTTCTAGATGGAGTCATAACTGCAAATAATGTGATCTGTGAGTGTCAAAGGTTCTGATGTGCTTGATAGTTGGAACCCAAAGAACAGTAGAAGAGATGTGCTAGTGATGTTAAGTGCCATTGGTCATGATATGTGCTTTAAGTGTGTTCGTCTGTAGCTGTGTCTGATGAGCAACTTCCAGAGCAGAGAAAAGAATTGTTGTGTGGAGGCCTGTACTAGAGAAAAATATACAAAATATTATAAAGGCAGCTTTTGGCTGTATGACCACAGCAATACTTCTTTACTGCACGAATGTGTACATTGTTGATAGGATTATAGTATTACAGGAGGTCACTAGGCTAATGGCCCTAAAGTCTTGTTTAAGCCTAGCCATTTATGCCCCAATTTTCCCAATTATCAATGCCTATGGGCTAGAATAGCTTTGGTATATGCCTGTGCCTCAGGGCATCTACCAACTGCCCCTGTCCATAGAGGTCACAAGCAACAAGCCAGGGATGAATTTGCAATTTCCCATCCATTGATCCAAACTGCATTTGAAAAGACTTAGGGAAAAGCTCTCTTTCACTTGAATGGGGAGTCTGTTCCATAGAATGGGTAATCTCTGAGACACATAATTGTCCTTCCATTATGTTTTGTTTATGTCACAGATGAGGTTTAGGATCCCTATTATTTTAATGAATGCAATGAA
The DNA here is from genome assembly GCF_019279795.1 of Protopterus annectens. Classification (NCBI taxonomy): domain Eukaryota; kingdom Metazoa; phylum Chordata; order Ceratodontiformes; family Protopteridae; genus Protopterus; species Protopterus annectens. Next base: position 728,938,695 of record NC_056746.1, on the reverse strand, counting down.
CTGCAATCACTGTTTAGTCGAACATCATTTCGCAAAATGGCAAAATACCGAAAGCACAGAACAGAGATTTTTTTCCTAGGGAAAAAAATCACTGGGCCGTTTTTGGGACTTTGCCATTTCTTCCACTGTGATGAGATCTCGGAGTTGGTATATTTAAGTAGGGGGGGTGGGGGGTGAAACACCCCACTTTATTTAATGCTTTGATTTTTGTTTTCCCTGGGAAAAAATAGCTGATCTGTGTGTTCGACATTTTGGGTTTTCGGGGATTGTTGGTCGATTATATAGCATTCGCAATTCTGTGTGTTCGCTTATATAATATAGACCCGAGGTTTCGATCCTTAGATTGGGTAATTCTAATGCTGTTTGTTTTGGGAATGTTTAGTAGATCCATCAGGGCTGGATCAGGGATTGCCTAATAAAATAGGCATAGATCAACTATCAGTAGTCTGTAGGAGACTGAGTAAAGATACAGGGCTTTGAGACAGTCTGCACAGGACATATTACTTACACCCTGTATTCTTCTAGTGAGGAACATCTGTGCCAACCCTATCTGTTGCAAATGCCTTGTCAGGTACATGCTGAAAGGTGCATTGTACTCGATTATTGGTCTAATGAGGGTTGAGTACAGTGGGACTATGATCTCCTTAGATCTGAATGCCATGCCTTTACTTATAAGTTGCACCAATAGAATGATTTTTCTTACTACCATGTACACATGATGATCAAAGTTCAGGTTACTGTTAACCTGACTTCCTAAGTCCCTTACCCCTGGGTCTTCTCTAAGGACTGTGTTAGCAGTGTTGTAATTTGCACTGTGGTCGGCTTCCCAAAGGGTATAATTATGCATTTTTTCCAGTGAGTTTTAGGCCATGGTTCTGGCACCAGTTATTTGTCTGTGTTAGACTTTCCTGGAAGATATCTACATGTTTGGGGAATTCATATGTATCTTGGTTAGAGCAAGGGTTTTCTTTTTTTCCTTGGTTGAGGAGAGATGAGATTCCTTTCCAAAATAGTTTGGGATTGGTGTTGTGGTTGGTTTGGAGAGTGGTGAAATACACTTTGTGGTCTGAGGTATTAAGTTTTTTGACTTAATTTCATAGTGTTTTATATTCGTTAAGGGTGATAGTGGTTTTATTTTTATGGTTACGTGTCCAGCCTTTGTCACGGAGTCGCATACTAGCTAAGGTGTTTTTGGTTAACCAGGGTACAGGGTTACTTTTTGTACATTTTGGTTTCAGAGGGGCAAAGGAGTTGAGCAGGTTTGTGAAAGTAGAGTTAAAATAGGAGAGAGCATTATCCAGGTGAAGAGTCTTTAATGGGTTCCAGTTTGTGCTTTTTAGTGCATTTGAGAAGGTTTCAGAATTGAAGTTTTTTAGGCAGCGAGTGGAAATATATGTGAGTTAGCTGTATGGAAGAGGGGAGATGGTGGGCAAAAGTGGGGAAGTGGTCAGCTAGTGGGTCTGGGAGAATACCACTATCAGAGATATAGTGAGGATGGGATATTAGAATCCAGTCTATTGTACTTTTGGTAGTGGAGTTCTTGGAAGTTCTGGTAGTGGAAATGACTAGTTGCATAAATTTATATGTTAATATTGAGTGAGTTAGTGGGAGATTGGATTGTGGCCCAGTTTATATTCACGTCCCTCAGGATTATGGTTTTGTGAGTAATGTTGGTGGAGACCCAGGAGAGAATATCTTCATGGGATGAGATATTGTCTCCAGGGGGAATATAGAGGGAGATAACAAATATGAGCTTATGCTTGTTTAGGTGAAGTAGGGCTGGTATCATTTCTGCCTTGCCAAATTTGGGAAAGGGTTTGGTATAGGGGTGATTAAGAGGGATGCTGATTAACGGAGTGCTACACAACCTCCTTTTTTGTGTTATGTCATTCCTTAACATGCAGTAGTTGGGAGGAGTTAGTTCAGAATCTTTTATGTGGGTCTTAAGCCAGGTTTTTGAGATGGAGAGAATATTAGGCTAGTTATGTAGAAGTCAGGCATGAAGGTTTGGAATTTTGTTACATAGGTTCTGAGTATTTAGAGCTGAAAAGTGGAGGGGTTTGCCTGTTGCTTGGGGGGGGGGGGTGGCTGGATTCAGTGTGGTAGAGGGGCCTGAGTTTGGGTGGATGTTCCTGGACAAAAGGCTAGAGGTAAGATGATGGATGAGGTATTCGATTTGTTTGGGGTGTAGTATACAGGCAGAGAGTTTTGTGGACATTAGACTAGTGTAGTTGAGAACAGTGTTTTTAGAGTTAGGTAGGAGTCTGTAGGGGAAGAGCATGCCAATGTTGAGGGGGTAGAGACTTGGAGATATAAGGGTAATAGTAAATGTGTACTTTGTAGAGTATGGGATAGTGGTGTGAAATGGAGGGAGTGGTTTGCATTAGTAGGTTGGGTAATATAGCTTAGGTAAGTTAAGTTAATTAGAACCATTATTTGAGTAAGTAGGGATAGAGGCTTGAGGGTCATGATGTTGATTTTAGGATGGCAGTAAGGGGTGAGTGGTAGAGCCAAGGGAAGGAAGAATCAAGATCAACAACAACAAAAAAAAAACAATCAGTGGAATGGAAGGTAAATTCAGAGGAAAGTATGTAAGGGAGGAAGGGACGTTCTAGCAGTGGTATAGGGAAAGGATTGGAATGATTCAGAGAGGTAAAGGTGGTGCCACAGGAAGGAAGGGAAAGTTAAAGAGTCTGGGGGAGGGGTTGGAAAGAAAAGAAAGTGAAAGAAACTGGGGGAGGGGTTAGAGAGAGAGTGGAGATGGATGTCACAGTGGCCTAGATGGTTGGAACCAGTACTGACAGAGCTAGGTCAGCAGTGTGAAACAGCACTGAAAATAACAATCAGAAAGGAAGCAACTGTGAAATTCAGAGCTGAAGAGGTAAGAAGGGAACAAGCCAGAGATGGAAATGTTGCAGATATAAATTTAAAAACAGGAGACAAAGGGTACATAAGACATACTAGAGGTTAAATAACACTCTAGAATGTGGCTGGCAACATTAATCCTACATATACTGGAACTACTGAGAGTTAAAATAACAGTAAACTAAAAGTTATTGGTACTAATTGTTAGTTAAAACAAGGAATATGGTAGCCTGCTGGTGTTGTGGTGCCTCCTGGTGGCCAAAGTAAGTTACTACAGCCAGAAAAACTAACCTGCATGTATGCTCACCTGCCCTGTAGTAATACTTGAAATGATAAGGAGCAGTTCACTTTTAAAAAGTAGATAGTCTTAAAAACACATTCAAAGTGTGGATAAATTACAGTAGAAAGAATACCTATTGTAGGGTGGCCACCTTTTCAAATGGCCAAAGTGGGACATTTTCGGGACACACATCAGAATTTACAGGCCAACACATACCCACGGTCAGTACAAAGGATAGAACTTAACTTTTTTGCCTAAATATAAGCTTATTCTTGTAGCAGTTTAGTTGCTTATTCTGTTTCTTGTAACATTTAGGTATTTTAGATACAGAAATGACTATTTTATGCAACTATTACATAAAATATAGGACATAATTATGGACATTTGCCATTTTTAATATTTTTTGTCAGGACACAACTGCCCAAAGAGGGACTGTCCCTCGCAAAGTGGGACAGGTGGTAACCCTAATCTATTGTTGAACTAGAAGGCTGTGGTTTTTAGTTTGTTTTTGGAGCTACATCAGGCAGGTAACTTAAGCAGATTTTTAACACTTTCACAAGGTATTTTGCTGGGCGAGTCTAATGGGCAGGGAATGACCTTCAATTTCATGTCTTCATTGCCAAACAGCTTGCCCTGAGCAACATCTTTTAAATAGATCAGCATGACCTTCTTCTCTACTACTCATTTTTCCAACAAAACACCATAAACAACAAAGGACATCTGAGATACATGGCATCTCAAGGGAACCATATTTGCTGTCGTAAATGGTGACCTTTTAATTCTTTCTGGCTGTTGCACCTGTCATGAATACTTATTTTAATATGGAAATATATCTGTTCTTTATGATACTCAGCTGACATGACCCATATCAGGGCTGCAGACAGTGGTTTAGTGGTAAGACCAATGCTTCACAGCACCAAGGACTCAAGTTAATTTCTAAACACATTCACTGTTTGGGGGAGTTTTGAATGTGCCGTTGTGGTTGTCTTCGGTGTATGCTTTCCTTTTATCTTGCAAAATCAAGCTGCCAGTTTCAATAAAGCCTACGTCATCCATTTACACTGTATGCACAACGATCCATGGTGTGTAAACTATAGTGCACTGTTTTGAATTCAGTAAGTGGCTCTACATGGTGTGTAGAGCTGCACAAACAAGGTAGTCACCATGGCATGGTAATTACAGCATATGCAGCTGAACTGTATGTTAATCAACCAACCCAAGGTGGAGGAGTTATTCAAGAAACTATAAAGCAACTCTGTAGACTCAGTGCTTGTTTTCCCTGGGAATTCCAAAACCTATTGGAAGACAGTCACGGAATGGAGTCTACACAGAAAGAATGTTAGGAGATGCTGTTGCTTTAAATCTTGTGTATGTGCAACAGACTGAAGTCTATACTGCTTCTGCTGCTAATAGACTGGCCAGGAAGGAGAAGAGTTTTCACACCCTGCTTAACTTATCACAATCTGCATGATGTGAAAATTGTAGAACACTACAGGATAGATAGAGACACACTACAGGAACTCTGCAACCTCAGAGCCAGGGCCAACTGAGGGGAACCCATAAGAGTGGAGACAAAGATATGTGTAACAGTTAGAACTTTAGCTACAGGAACCTTTCAGAGACCAACAGGGGACATGTATTTATTTATTAACATTTGTTTACCAGGAAATTCTAACTAGACACTGGTCCTTTTTCAGTGGAGGCCTGGGGAGAAAAGCTCCACAGAACAATAAATGAGTACAGAGTACATGAAGAGCAATCAAATATACGCACTATAGCAAATAATAAATTCTGCAGCAAACATTAGCTATAGATACAATATGAAATGAACAGATATACCAATATCTAGCTAGAGGCTAGGAATAAAGGTAGGATGTATATACAGATAGTACTAAGCTCAAATGTATACTGTTCTAAACTCATATACCTAAATCTTATATACAAATATTGCACTAAACTCAAACAGATAAAAAACAGATGCTCCACACAAAGGTAGAACAAGCTAGAAGGGCTAATGGGATGGAAGGGGAAGATAGTGGAGTAAGAGAGGAGACTGAGTGAGTAGGATACATGGTAGTGAGAGGAAGCTAGGTGTAAGTCAGTTGGATATGCATTTGGAGTTGAGATGAAGTGAGGTAGTTAAGCATGTTATAACAGGTTTGAGAGACTGAGTGAGGAGGGAAGGGGGAAGGTAAAGGGTGAGGCAGAGCCTGTAGAGGAAGGAATGCAATGATCAGATGGTATGAGGCAAGGTGGCAAGGGGAGGGGAGAGGAAGAGGAGGTAAAAAGGAGGGTTACTAGTCATTATTGGTGCATGGGCATAACCATAAACCTTTTAAATGAATTTTTAGTGCAGTCTTGAAGCGATTTCAAGAAGGTAGTGTGGTTATAGTGGGGGGGGGGGGGTTGTTCCATAATCTAGATATGATGCAGGAGAATAGTGCTTCTCCCACTGAGTTCCTGGGTTTGGTCACTACAAGTAGATTTTTGCTGCTGGAGTGTAGTGGTGTAATAGAGCAGTAGAGCTGGAGAAGGTTTTGAAGGGGTGGGACTTTAAGATGATGGTTTACTATTTTGTGGGTGAGAAAGAGTTGATTCAGGTGAAGAAGTTGAGGGAGTTCAAGCCCGTCAAGTACTCTAAGTGAGATAAAGTGGTGGCTGCAATAAAAGGCACCAGTGGCAAACTTAGCAATTTTATTGTAGCAAGCCTCGAGCTTGTTTAGGTCTGTTTGTCTAAGGTAGGTAAGTATAGGAGAGCATAGAGTAAAGTGGAGATTAGGTGGGAATTGACAGCAGAAATTCTGGCTGTCTTGGTGAGGAATTGTTTGTTTCTGTGCAATGCACCTAGTTTTTTGTGAACTTTTTTTATGGTAAGAGAAATGTGAGTGTCAAATCTGAGATTATTATCAATCTCAACACCAAGTAGTTTGGTGTGTTCTGTTGGGGAGATGATGGTTGGCTAGAATATTAAAGTAGGGGATAATTGGGTTAGATTTAGTGGGTTGGAAGATAAGCCCCAGGATTCATGAAGCCTCCGTGTAAGAGTTATAACTCTTACACGGAGGCTGCAGTTAAACGGAGTGATGTCAGCATGCTTTGCATATTCATGAGAGCATGCTGAATCACACCTAAGTCTAACACGGTCCGTGTAAGACAGTAGGGGGCGTGTAAAAGTGCCCAAAGTAAACACCCACAACAGAGTCTATGGAAATGTGAATAAACACAACACAACACATGCCCCTACAGACTATAAACATAAAAGATATATAAATGAACATGTTATATATATTTTTTTAAATTGTAAAGATGTTTAACCATGAGTGCGCTCGTTTGCGCTGGCGTGCCCGTAGCGCAGCTACAGTTAGCAGTCAGTGGGAAAGCATATAAGAACTAAATATGCAAAATAAGCCAGGAAGCAATAGTGTAGCGGTAGAGATGTTGGCTGAAGAGCAGGCATTCATAGTTTGAGCCACCACAACACCAATTTTTTTTTTTGCAAAATAAGCAGGAAACAAGTCCCTGACAAATATGTACACATAAAACCACAATTCATGTAAAATGTAATGAAATAGCCCATTTATATTGAAGACATGTGAGGAAACAAAAGAAGAAAAAATGCCAGATGTGCTCATAGCTGAGCTACAGTTTAACAGAGTGAGTGCATGTGCTTGTAGATGAGCAGTGGTTTAACTGGTGCAAAATGAGTGCCCGTAGCTGAGCAGTGGTTTAACATGCTGAATCTATGTGCCCCTAGCTGAGCTGAGTGTAATATGCGTGCTGATAGCCAAATGAGGCTTAAAGCAGCGTACCCCGTTTGCGCGGAGCTGCGCACCGCGCAAACAAGGCAACCGACGGGCAACATTGAGCAAGCCGTATCAAAACTGCCTTTACACAGACACACCCCTCAGCATGTCTAGACAGTCATGAAAAATAAAAAGCAGTGGCCAGGTTCGAACCCAGGATACTATACACCACAGTCAAGGTGCAGAACCACTAAGCCACGACAGCAGTACCTGTAAATGCAATAATAGCTAATATATAGGAATGAATACAAACTACAGCATGACAATGCAGGTTTACTGAAGTTGATACAATTCCAAAATGGCCAATCAAAGATATGTGCGGGAAAAACGGACTATATAAGCCCCATAGGCGGGAATAGACAGCATAAACGATTGTAGAACAGACCTGCAGGCAGAATGTCAGGAGTAGGAGAGGGTAGTCGCTTTCGAGCACAGAGGTGGGGTGTTGAGGAGTCCAGGTACATGGCCTGGCTCCTAGTCCACAATCATGAGGCCCAACTCATGCAGGGCCAGGTCCTCTGGGGAGCATACAGGGCTGAGGCGTGGGACCGGTTGGCTCATGATCTCACCAGTGCCACAGGGATTCCAAGGACTGGTGAGCAGGTCCGTCACCACCATGCGGACCTGAAGAGATGCAAGCAGGACCAACTGAACCTTTGGATCCAGGAGGCCCGGCAAACACCCAATGCCCCACTACTGAGTAAGTAACATTTAATTATGTATGCAAAACATTAAACTAGCTGATATTATGGAGATGTGTATTCCAATATTACTTCATTTATATTACAGCTGCAGGTGTCCGTTCTGCGAACAGCAGAGCCTATGGCGATAGGCTGGTGCGGTTGCGCCACCAGGCAGGTCAGTAATCCACTACCAGTAACTGTAAAGAAATATAAAAGTATGACAGTCAGCAAAAGAGTGCAGTGTAGTCAGTAAGGAATAAAATCTGCAAGTAACAGTGTGAAAGTGTATGCAAGTATTGCTTGATTACAAGAGTTTTCAGCCTGTAAGTTTAACCTAAACATGAAACTGTCCGACATATATTCTGAAATAAAAATGCCCTGCCTGTAAGAAAATAGTACACAACCTGCAGCAGGCTGAAAAGTATAGCTGCAGAAGATGATGAAATCACATGTGTGAAATATATCCCTGTGGAAATACTGAAACATGACAGAAGTGAGACTGCTGGAAAGGATTGTAATAACTACTGTTAAAACATGTCAATAAAGCCTAGAAGTACCATCCTGAATAGTAAAATGAAAGCAAGTGAGAGAGTGTGAGAAAGTGCCATGAATCCAGCAATACAGTAGTAATAACCCCTGAATAAAGTATAGTGCAGTCAAGACAGAATGAAATGCATGTGAGATTCAAAACCAAACAGCAAAATCTGTTCAAAGTGTTGCTGCATCTGGAATGTGTATCCCAAATTCAGGATATGTTGCTCTCAGTCTGCAATATGCAGATAGGATGTTTGTCTGATATACCAAACATCCACACTTGTCTACAGCTATATAAAGCAAATGTAGCCCTGATGTAGCTGAACAAAGCTAGATATGAATGTGTATGAAGAACCATAAACTGTATATTGATGTTGCATTAACAGTCCTATCACCAAGTTGAAATAGTTATCATATAGGAAACTGTAGTTAGAACAGTAGTGTGTATATAACTGTAGCTATTAGAAATGTACAGCATATGTATTGTTATTCGAAGGTGTTAATATTACTTTCTTCACCCCACCCTATAACTACATATAACCCATTCCACGTGAAAATGGTATGTGCAATCACAATTAACACCCCTGGACATTTGTCCTGTTGGGTCATATATATTTGCATGTCTGTTGATGCATCTGCCCTGTTCATACATCCACACCTGATGGCCTGTTGCCATCAATTAACCCTGCATGTTGTTGGACTGTGTATTTCTGTTCAAATTATGCATGTGTTATGCATGCTGTTCAATGGTGTGAATATCTGGGTGTTTGGTTAATGGGAATACTAATGCATGCTGTTACAACTAATTGTGAATGGTATTATATGTCACTAACCCAAACTGTCATGACATAATGCAAAACATAGTACGACAGGGAAGGCGGGTTCTAGCGGACCCACCTCTCCCACCTCAGCTGGCGAGTGCACCTGGCACTAGTGCCGAGTCCGGACCCTCCTCCAGTGGCCCTGTGCCACCTGCGGGTGGAAGAGCTGCAGGGGATGGGGCTCGCCCCCCCCCTCTGCAAGTGTGGCCGGAGGAGATCCACCACTCACCCTCCGTAGCGTCTGGACTGTGGTGCGTAGGGAGTTTTGGGACTCTGTCCTTGAGCCCCTACGCCAGCTCGAGGCACGGGTGGTGCAGCTAACGGGCATGCCTGTTGCCCCGCCTACACAGGCCCCAGCACAGCCCCGTCCTGGGCAGTGAAGGAACAGTGGCAACTGCCTATGGGTGGGGATATCAGTTCCACTGTTGCCATCTGTGGGCTCATGGGCTCTGGATATCCAAACCTCCGTCCCCGTCAATTGTGTAACCCCCCCCACACGTGTCATACACCGCCCCTGTATGCGTCTTGTTTGTCTTGTCTGTTTACCTACCCAACCTACCTCCCCAGCTGTACCGACTACCTTCACCTGACATACCACTCTCACCTGAAAAAATAATAAAAAAAAAGGGCACTCTGTACCCACAAAAAAATTACGCCCCATACGTAGCTGCCCATTCCGCACACATGTCTACTGGACATGGAACCTATCAATTCCAATTGGCTGTACAACAAGTATTATTGTTGTCCTGACACCTCTCTCAGGGGTGGAAGGTTTCAAATGTCACACCAAATTACATACATATGCACAGCTGTTGCTGATGAAGAAATGGGCAGCTATGGGCCTCACCTACATCCCTCCTGCACATCCCAAGCTTGTTTCCCTACTGTCTTACCCTCTTTGTGACCCATTTTTCACCACTTTCCTGTCTCCCCATTTTCTTTTCTTTCAAAGAAAATAGCGCGGGTGTGCGCAAGAGTAAGCACGTTTAAGTGGTTGTAATCGGGTGTGCGCTTGCGTGCGCGGAGCCAACCACCAGTGCGCATGCGTGAGCTCCGAGCAAACCAGCGCTAACCTGGTTACAACTGCTTAAAAGTGCCTTAGTCACTTTGATTGACAGGTCCTGTACTCAGTTCAAAAGCAAAATAAAATCCCACTGTGAGTCCCGAACCCAGGACCTTGGCAACTGTAGTCTGCATGACTTACCACTAAGCCATGACTCTTATACAAGAACATTCTGCTAAAGTAAATATATCATGTAATAGTAGGAATGAATGTAAAGGGAATATAGATGTGTAGTACACAAAGCATGACATTTAGAATTACTATCAAAACTAGTGGATTTCCATAATAGTAGTGTGTGAACAGAAACAGCCATGTTAGTTGGAAGCTAGTAGGTAATAATGTCACTATAGCACCTTGCAAGACACACACATACTCACAGAAGGATAAGCCCTGCCCATACCCCACAACCTCTTACAGGAACACATCTGGACCAAGTAATAAAATATGTGGAGCAAAGGCCCAAAACCAGGGACACATTACAAATAATGTTACAACAAATGCAGACAGTTCAGAAAGTAACAGGGTCTGCACTTTGTGGGATGTTTGGAAGGGTATGCAGTCTGGAACTTGAATGTTTGTCACCATATTCTGACTTGAGCCCAGAGTGACTTGCCAGAAAAAGGTGTGCATGAGATATTGAACAAAATATGAGGCAGAAATGTGGACAACCTGCAAATATCTGTACACATGACGGGTCCGACACCACCATATTTGAATAGTTAAGAGCCTAGACATAGCAACAGTGAATGACTTACAGGGATGCCCCACAGACCCCATGTGAAATGTACAAACAGTAGGCAGAAAGGTGTAACACATGCAATGGTAACTATGGAGTCCGGAAAGTATTCACCACTTGCATGGCAGAAAAAGTGTAGTAATACATATGCTCATGCTAACTCACAGTCACAACTGCAGCATACCAGACATTTTAATGGGTGTACCCCACTGATATGTACCATTCCATGAGGCACATAACAGATGAACCTGAAAGTCTCTGGGGCCTGCTCAGCAGCATACTCAAATACCCTAATAGATGTCAAGGCCCACACAATGGCCAGACCACACTGCATGCTGTAACACCCTAGCAGATATAGCAAGCATTCCAAGGTGTGAATGTACATGGAAAATAGGAAAGCTACAGCAGCACACTACAGTCAAGACACCTAGTAGGCATACAAGTAGTGACTGTAAAGGGCAACTATTGAAGCCTTAGCAACAGAGTGCAAGCAAAAGTGAAAGGAAAGCACACACACACACATTAACAGTAGTAGTAGTTGTAGGTGTCAGTGTACATACACAGTTAGTACAGGAAACTGGAGAAATGAATGGAGGAATGTTAATCTACAACACACCTGGAAATATGAGAGAGATACCAACCTTTACACTCACAGAACATTGTCCACAGCATAACAGCATGGTCCCTGCCCTTAAAATCTGAAAGGGCTACGCCTATCTCACATACCTTTTTATAGCACTGTTCTGAAATCACAGTGAGAACTGCAATCAGTACACAACTGGCTGCATGCAATTAGCAAATGCTGGCTAACAATTGGTGCAGAGGCCATCACATGGGCATATGCAGATACCTACAAAAGTATGCTGTACTCCATGTCCACACATGCAATACTTTCATTGCACCCTGAGAAGGACGTGAGAGACAGACAGAGAGAGACAGAGACAGAGACAGAGACAGAGACAGAAAACTGCAATTAAGCAGACAGAAACAAATTGTTTAGCAACAGCTACCTGAAAGCTGACAACTGGGAAGTGGAGCAGCAGGACAGAGAACCAGACAGCAACACAAGCAGCTGTGACAAACACAGGTAATGTAAAGCAATACTATAAAGGTCTACATACTGTGAACCCTCCATATGTGTCATTGGTCTGTATCCATATGTATATGAAGATGTGTAAAGGGCTGGGGACATACAGCAACTATCAGTGAAGGCTGTACATACATTTGTATGTGAGAGCATCTATGTGCACATATCAATGTTGTTTGATTGTAGGTTGTAGTGCCATGTACAAAGTAGGTTTCACAGTTATGTATGTTTAGCAGTATGTTAGTGTGTGTATACAGTATGGTAGACAAATATGTTGATATACCTGTCTAACATATGGATACGTATGTATGTCAACATATTTATGTGTATATGTATATATATATATATATATATATATATATATATATATATATATAGATATATATATATATATATATATATATATATATATGATATGCATATATGTATACATACATAGAGAGAGAGATGTAGGAATACATAGACAGATGTAGATAGAATAGTGTACAAACATATCTATGTAATGCACACATACAGATATAGATATATGTAGATACATATACATAGACAGACTGATCTGACTACCTACAGGTATGACTGTATATGACGACCTGCAACACAGCCTGTCCCACCCCTCTGTCACTCACACCCCTCTGTGCCCCCTTCCACATCTATAGCAATATATGTACATCAATATATATATGTGTATATGTATATATATATATATATATATATATATATATATATATATATATATATATATATATATATATATATATATATATATATATATATATATATATATATATATATATATATAGAGAGAGAGAGGAGAGATGTATATAAATTCTGAGTGAGGCACATGTGTACAGATGTATTACAACAGGTGCCTGGTGACAAAGGCATGGAGTGAACACCAGTGTCAAAACCGAGTACCATTCCACATTCCAGATCACCTACACCAGTAACCACCAGATATGTGATTGGCTGCCCACCACTGCATGTGTCAGGGGTGAACAGGGTCATAAATGTGTACAATAGTGGCCCCAATGATATTCACAGTGGCACACTATCCCTGGAATACCTGCACATGGTATGTGTCAGCGGACATGGTGAGTTAGCTATGGACATGTAGGTCGGTGTACCCCTCCACACCACATAATGGATGCCATGGTATGGACCTCACATGACAGCTACAGATATGGAGAAGGACACAGTGACATGTACAACACTGTGACAATGCACTCAAACACATTACCAATGCACAGTGACTGACAACACCACAGAGTACACATATGCTACCCACATAGAGGTTACCACTCCCGGATTTACATATGGAAGTCACACCCATGACAGATGTCCAACAACCATAGTAACACCTCACACCATCCACAACCTAAATGTCTGCTGTGTGTCGTCCGTGCCACTGCAATAGAGTGCACATGTGGAGGTAAGAGTTCCTACCCACAGATAAGACATACCCTGCAATAAACCACACAGTGTTAAGAAGCAAGACTCCCCATGAGTACATGTCACACATACCCCTGCTGAATGTTAGTCAGATAGGTAATATGCCATATGAGTCACCCTGTGTAACTGTGTGACAGCAGCAGGTACCATCACACCACATGTGTCACAATGGCCAGGGTAGCAGAACAGTATGCTGCTGTAGACCCAGGGGCAATAGCATATTGTATAGTATTGTATTGTAATGTAATGTATTGTGTTGTATTGTATTGGTATGTTGAGGTGCCTCCTTCGTGGAGTGGAACCACTGCTGCTGTGCGCCAGTGTACAGGTACATATCCTGTAGTCAGGCTAGTGTTACATAGCACTTCTATATGTGTGTTTAGCTCCTGTCAGAGTTTATGTAGCATGCAACTGGGGATACCATCAGGTCCCATCCATGTTGTGTATTCTGCTGTTCTGCGGGTGTCTCTCACCTGGACATCTGTGATGACAGGGAGGTTACAGTCAACTGGGATAACTATGCCTTATTTCGGGGGAGAGGGCGGGGTGACACCTGCACTGAACCTGTTTGCCACAATGTTGTCGATATCTGTGGTGTCAGTGAAATATTTGTTGTTGTGTACTACCTATGGGCATAGAGGATGGCTCCTGACCAGGTTGCTAACATAACTGAAGAAGGCCTTCTGGTTATCTGTAGTGTCACTCTTGATTTCCCTCTCAAAGTTGCCCATGTATTTTGTATGATGGAAAATAGAGCCTTACTAGTGCTGCTCAGACATGCCCTCCCTTTAGTGAATTATGCTCTGTCTTGCAGTAGCTTCCATCTTCTGTAATACAATCTGTCTATGGCTGGGGTCCACCAGACAGGATGCTGCCCTTTGTGGAGAGTGTCTTGGTCATATATGGGATTGCATGATCCATGCATTCTCGGAGATGTCTGTAGAAAGCAATTGTGTAGGGGTCAGCATTGTGGGTTATATCTGCCACTGGCCCAGTGGGCTGAAAGGATACCATATCACTGTTACAAAGTGTAAAGTTTGTATCTGTAATGTTATGCACTATAGTCGTTTGTGCTGGTGGTGGAGGTGGGATATGTATATCCAGGGCAATCAGTGTGTGGTCAGCTCACAGTAGTTGACGATGTAGGCCATACAGTACCTAGATACAAACCCCAGAGTGAGGAGGTGCTCTTGACCTGAATCAGTGTTCTGACTGCTGGGGTTTGGTAGTATGTCGTATGGAGTCTGCCAGGTACTGTTGCACAGTTGCTGGCTGAGCACTGATACCTGGCCATCTACATGTGTATCCACCAATAGACAGACAGATGCTACATATGTGAGATATGTTGTATCATAACAGTCGAGTAGCATGTGTAGTATGTGTGCCAAATTCTGCTGACATATATTGCTGATACCAGGTTATTTTCTTTCTCAGGTACATGGCCCACCCACGGAATACCACCTACTCCACAGCTGAGGATGAGGAGATACACCAGAGCCTGGTGCGGGATTATGCAATACTCCTTTTCCGCATCAACCAGAATCAGCAGGAGAGGGCTGCACTGTGGCAAGACCTTGTCCGTTGGGTAAATGACATAGGCACGCATAATAGGACATATGAGCAGGTGCGACATCACTGCAGTGATTTAATCAGACTTGTCCATCAGCGTCGCCGGATATCCACAGGCAACAGGTCGCCACAGGTGGTGGGTGGCTACACATCTCCCACTCACCAGACTGGAGGGACTACTCATGAGTGTAGTGGCTCCAGTCCGCCAGCAACAACAACAGCAGCAGACATGCATTATGATGGAGGCTGGAGCCACACAGCAGCAAGACAGTGAACGTGCAGGTAATATGCCATATGTATAGTTGACTGTTGAGTACACTGGTAGTTAATGCATGTGTGAGGTGTGTCCTTGGTTTGTAGCTGTCACCATAGTATTTAATGTGCAAGTGTGATATCCTCAATATTAGCTGCTGACCTGTGAAAGGCGACTGTTGTACTACTGACCTGTATCATACTCAGTAACAATGGCACAGTTGTGCCCACTGACATTAGTTTCTTCACGTCTGCAGGACCCTCTGGTATAACAGCAATGCAGCCTATCCATGCTGATGAGTGTGTATTAACAATTCCTGTAATAGTTTTGATAGTAATAGTACTATTTGGCTCACTTAGTAGTGCTCTTTGTATGCATGTAGGTGTGTCTGTGTCTGTGTGTTGATATCACACATACTGAGTACTGTACAATTGTGTGAAACTGTGTGCATGTGTGCACCTGTGCATGTGTGCATGTGTGCATGTGTGCACCTGTGCATGTGTGCATGTGCATGTGTGCACCTGTGCATGTGTGCATGTGTGCACCTGTGCATGTGTGCATGTGTGCATGTGCATGTGTGCACCTGTGCATGTGTGCATGTGTGCACCTGTGCATGTGTGCATGTGTGCATGTGTGCACCTGTGCATGTGTGCATGTGTGCACCTGTGCATGTGCATGTGTGCATGTGTGCATGTGTGCATGTGTGCACCTGTGCATGTGCATGTGCATGTGTGCATGTGTGCACCTGTGCATGTGTGCATGTGTGCATGTGTGCATGTGTGCACCTGTGCATGTGTGCATGTGTGCATGTGTGCACCTGTGCATGTGTGCATGTGTGCATGTGTGCATGTGTGCATGTGCACCTGTGCATGTGTGCATGTGTGCATGTGTGCATGTGTGCACCTGTGCATGTGTGCATGTGTGCACCTGTGCATGTGTGCACCTGTGCATGTGTGCATGTGTGCATGTGTGCACCTGTGCATGTGTGCATCGCTGGTAATGTGTAGACATTGTAAACTGTGTTTCCTGTTTCCCTCCCACAGGTTCTGTTGCTGCTCTGGTGTCATGTAGCAGGGAACCTGAGTCAGGTGCCGTGGGTACTGATAATGATGACATCTGTGTAATGGCACAGGAAGGTATGCCAGGGTCCGCCATTGGTCAGCCGATTGACAGTACACAGCTGTCGACCCCATCAATGCGCACAGTTATCCTGTCAATACACCCTTTGTCACCAATGTCCCTAGGTGATGGACAGCATACAGTGGGCATTGACCATGGTAATGTGGTATCTGTGGCACATGCCTCCCCACACAGCAGCCATGGGCATGGCCCAGAGATGGTACCACACAGACAGATGTCCAGGTGTTCTCGTGGGAGCATCCATGGGCGTACTGCCCCTGTCAGACGTGCCCACAGAGGTCTTACAACCTCAGCTATGTTTCGGACTGTCATGCAGGCACAGTCACGTATGGAACGGTACACCAGACAGGGTCTGAGGGAGCTGACAGCATGTCGCACAGCCATGACTGACAGTATGCGTGACATTGCGGCTGCCATCCGTGATTTCACTGATGTCATAGACAGACGTTGTGGGGACATATTAGACCAGTTCCACAACTACATGTCCATGAGCCAGGGCGATGGTGGTGGTTGAGGCATCGACGTGGCCGTATGCCAGCAACAGCAGCAGCTGGCAGTCGTCGCGGACGACAACAGGGCCGCGGCCACCCCCGTAGTGCCAGCAGCAGCCCCAGCAATGCTGGGTCTGTGCTGTCATCAGACCTCCCCAGGAGACCACGTGCACGTGGTTCTGGCCAGGCCCGACAGGGATCTGTGTCCAGTCAACGAACACCTGCTTCTGATGACAGTACCCAGTCTGGGTTGGTACTGGATACGGTCCGTAGCACCCCTGCAAGGCACAGGTACTGTGTCCATGGCCAGAGACACTGATCTGTATGACCTGGCAGGTACAGTCTGTGGCTGTCCACAAACACCAGTATATGGCAGCCATGAGGTGGAACTGTGTGCATCCATACACACATGCAAATTGACAACACCTAGGGCTACCGCATACACGCACACACTGCATCAACATTGCCCCACCTTCTACTGCTGTCCCTCACCAACACACATACACATACATGTCAATTGGTGGTATCGGTGGCTGACTCAGGCATACCAAGTTCACACCCTGTGCATATGATGAAACTGTGCCACCTCCTGCAATCTGTAACAACTGTGCAGGTACAGGTTAACATGTTGCTGATGCACAGGGTGACCACATAGATGTGTAGTAATAGTATCATGTTGTTAACAGTACTGTGTGCTGAATTAATTGTGGGTATATCACAGCATGCCTGATGCAGTAAGTGTGTGATTGTCATGTCCTGTTGTCTACACCCATGGTAAGTACCATAGTGTATCATCTGCACATGTTGGCATACTGGTGGTAATGATGTCAACAGAAGGCTACATACATAGGTAGCACAGGGGATAGGGTAATGAATGCAGTAATACACAATGATGGACATGTAAATTGCAAGTGGCATGTTGCCCACACTAGACTCTGCAATGCAGATGTTTGAGGATGTTGATATGTGTGCAGTACTACACGACTGGTACAGGACACACAGGAGCACCCTAGCACTGCATGCTCACATCTCATACCATGCTAGACAGCCCCAACACACATAACTAACTGTCACAGGAGGGAGAGTCCCCATATATGTCAGGGATACTGTGGTGGCAGGCCAGGGAGCATACATCCTACTAAGTATGGAACCACTGAGTGAAGGCTCAGTGTCTGTTATTTGACATGTGTATTACTGCAGGTATGAGCACATGGGTTTCTATCCAGTTATTGTACATCCTGACAGTACATGGTCTGTACACTTGTGTGCACTGAGACTGGACCCTAGCCATCTGACCCATGTATTTCCATGTACATGTGCATAGTGCCTGCATATTTGCAGTGTTACCTACTGGAACTGGTACAGCTTGTTTGTTGTACAATGAACTACATGCAGCCCTGTTTACTGTAGCTTTGTTTGCATGCATGTTTGCTTGCAATTACCCTGGAATACTGATCACACCTGCAATGCATAGTTATAGAGCTTCTGTGGACTCCTAGTGCCATCTGCATAGCCTACTATATGTATGTCCATGTCCCACTTGACAGGATGTCACTGTTTGTCCTGTTCACATGTACATTGCCTGTGACACAGTGCATATGACTTACCTGGCATGTGCCCACGTGAGCAGTCATATATGCTACTGCTAACTAATCACAGGCACTACACCTTCACACATTCATCTTCTGTTGAACTACCTGCTTTGCTAGGGACGGCCTGCAACTGTCACCCCTGGGCTTTCAGATATTGGCAAAGGCTCTTGCTACCCCCATAGTGCCTATGTTAGGCAGGGCTCAAATGACAAACCCACCTTCATAGGTATCACAAGGGATAAGAAACTAAGAGCAATGCTACCCAACGCCAGAAGTCTAAACCTCCAGATGCATGCACCCAAAACACTCCTTGGCATGGAAAACATCGATATCTGTGCAGTAACAGATGCCTGGATCAGGGCTACTGAGAGCACACCAGCACTACCAGGTTTAACCTGGTTGATTTCTTTGAAACAGTCACCAAGGCCATTGACGAGGGGAAGGTGGTTCACACAGCCTACCTGGACCTTGCAAAAGCCTTCACAACAGTACCCCACTTGGGCATTCTAGAGAAGTTCACCAGCTTAAATATAAGCCCCTAAGTCACTAGATGGATTGCACAGTGGCTCAAGGACAGAACCCACATGGTTTGCATTGCTGGAGCCATGCCAGTCCCCACACCAGTTACGAGTTGTGTCCCACAAGGCTCAGTCCTGGGACCTCTCTTGTTTGGTATATATTTATTGGAGGTACAGGCCAACACGGACGGACTGTGGCTGTCCAAATATGCAGATGACTGCAAACTGGCCACCATAATCGACTCTCCAGCTGACACAAGCATCTTCCAAAGGGGCATCATAACAACAGACAACTTGTGCCAGAGCCATGGCCTTCCGCTGAACAGTGTTTAGAAAGGGGAATGTGCATCCTGTAGTCTGTTCACCTAGTTGCCAAAAGGGACATTGTCCTCACACACACTGACCCCCCTCAGCCAAAAACACACACTTGCCAATTGCAGAATTCAAACCCCTATCTGACTATGTTATGACACTTGAGACGGATGCATTAGCAGAGACCACTATTCGCATTACTGGGAGTTTTCCTTCTCCTGCTATACTTATAGAGTGCTGACATCATCAGTGTTTAGAAAGGGGAGTGTGCATCCTGTAGTCTGTTCTCCTAGTTGCCAAAAGGGACATTTCTCTCACACACACTAAACCCCCTCAGATAGGCACACACACTTGCCATTCGCAGGATTCAAACCCCTACCTAACTATGTTATGACACTTGAGACGGATGTATTAGCAGAGTGCGCTATTCGCATTACTGGGAATTTCCCTTCTCCTGCTATACTTATAGAGTGCTGACATCATCAGTGTTTAGAAAGGGGAATGAGCATCCTGTAGTCTGTTCATCTAGTTGCCAAAAGGGACATCTCCCTCACACACACTAACCCCCCTCAGACAAACACACACACTTGCCATTCACAGGATTCAAACCCCTACCTAACTATGTTATGACATTTGAGATGGACGCATTAGCAGAGCGTGCTATTTGCATTACTGGGAGGTCCCCTTCTCCTGCTGTACTTATAGAGTGCTGACATCATCAGTGTTTAGAAAGGGGAATGAGCATCCTGTAGTCTGTTCATCTAGTTGCCAAAAGGGACATCTCCCTCACACACACTAACCCCCCTCAGACAGGCACACACACTTGCCATTCACAGGATTCAAACCCCTACCTAACTATGTTATGACACTTGAGACGGACGCATTAGCAGAGCACGCTATTTGCATTACTGGGAGTTTTCCCTTCTCCTGCTATACTTATAGAGTGCTGACATCATCAGTGTTTAGAAAGGGGAATGAGCATCCTGTAGTCTGTTCACCTAGTTGCCAAAAGGGACATTTCCCTCACACACACTAACCCCCTCAGACAAACACACACACTTTCCATTCGCAGGATTCAAACCCCTACCTAACTATGTTATGACACTTGAGACAGACGCATTAGTAGAGCGCGCTACTCGCATTACTGGGAGCTTTCACTTCTCCTGCTATACTTATAGAGTGCTGACATCATCAGTGTTTAGAATGGTGAATGTGCATCCTGTAGTGTGTTTTCCTAGTTGCCAAAAGGGACATTTCTCTCCCACAGACTTACACACACACCAACCCCACTCACACACGCACACACACTGCGCATTTGCAGGATTTGAAACCCCTACCTAACTATGTTATGACACCTGAGATGGACGCATTAGCAGAGCACGCTATTTGCATTACTGGGAAGTTTCTTTTCTCCTGCTTTACTTATAGGGTGCTGACATCATCTGTGTTTAGAAAGGGGAATGTGCATCCTGTGGGGAGGCAGACACCAAGCACACTCTGGCTAAGCTGTCATTCCCTAGGGCAAACAGCCTAGTGTTGACCTCTACACCCATATGTTTAATTGTCAAATGCACATTATTTGTTGCTGATAGACTGTTTGCACATCTTTATTGCCATAGCATTCCCTGTTTGTATGAACAACTTGTGCATCTGTGGAAGATGTTTGCATATGGGAGGGATCCACTATATCACATATGTCTCTGTAGTCATTTAACTGTGTGCACTGGGCAGACTGCTGTAATGTGGTTGGTTCCTGGAATAACACATAAAAATACCAGATATGTGTGTCCAACTGCTAAACCGAGATTTGGCCTAAGTGTGTGAGCATGCCCAGTTCAGCCTTCCCATGGCATGTTGTCTGACATATGTCTCATTTATCAAAATGTGTGAGCATGCCCAGTGTGAGCATTCCATATGTTGGACTCTGCAGCCCACCACATTTGTGGATGAGTGTGAACTTCAACAAATATCACCCGTTTATGGTTGTGTGTTGTGTGTCATGTTGTGTAGTTACTGTACAACTGCTTTGTGTGTGAACACAACAGGATTATACTGTGCCTGCAGTGTTTGCATGGGATACTTTGCATACAGTTGTCAACATCCTTTCACACTGACCTAACACTGTAGTACTGTATAGTGTACTGGTAGTACTTTGACTGTGGTGGACAGTATCCTGGGCTTTACTGCTATCACTGCTTTACATTTCGATAGTGGGCACAACAGCCTGGTTAGGGGCCAGTTGTGTACATCTGACCATGTTGCATTCTGTTCAGATATGAGCTACTTAAACCAGGCTTGTCCAGCATTGGTAGTGTATTCCACAACATAGGTGTACATTTGCAAACACTAGCGATGTGCCCTAGTCCATGTCTAATGCTAGTTGGAGAGTGTGTTTGTCCTTCAACACACATTGTAAGTGGAGTTTGCCATGACATATGTCATGGTTAGTATACTGTGCCTCTGTCTACCTGTGACATGACAGTGATATCCAGGATAAATTTACCATCTCCCATCTACTCATCAAGATTCCTATTGAGGAAGATTGATAAGTGACTCTATGGGTAGCCTGTACTGGGGGTTCACTCATGGGTGGGGGTGGCTTCTGTGTTATGGACCACACAGTACAGCTTGTCCTATGTAAGTCAGTGCTGGGGTTCAGGTCTCTCATGTGCATAGCTCACTGCCATTCAGATTGTACAAGGTGCAGCATGTTTATTGATGCCAGCAACACAGGCAACACATGGCATCTGTGCAAGCTCTTTGATACTCCTGATGAGGTACTGTTGGGGACTTTATGGTTGATGGAGGTGTCTGTTGAGGTACATCCCACAGGGGCTATTGTAGTCAATTGTACCGCTGATGAAGGATGACTGCAGAGCCACAATGACCTCCCCTTATCTAGATCTGACAGCCTTCATGATTAGGTGGGTATATGGTATGTTTCTGTAAACACTACAGCACATGTTTGTCCAATGCAGGATATCTATCACCTTGTGTCCCCAGGTCTCTCATTACATGTTAACTACATAATGGGTTAACACCTATGTGGTAATTGGTGGGCACTTAGTGTATATCCACGGGGGTTGACTATACACATTTCTGCAATTAGCTTGCTGACATGGCTATGGCACCAGTTGTCTGTTTCTATGTGGCCCTTTTGTGGGATGCTTGTGTCAGCTGGTGGATCATATGTGGTGAGCAGTTTGTAGTCCTCTGCAAACATGTTCAGACACAGTCCTTCCATGTTTGCCTGTACCTATTGGACATATATACCAGACGAGGGAGATCCCAGGACAAAGCCTTGTGGGATGCCAGTTATATCTGGTTTGTAGTCTGACATGGCTGCAGCATGTCTGACCATGTCTGTTCTGTCCTTGGTCTGGTTTGCAACCCCTCTACTGACATGTGGGTTTATATTTAAGCTGGTGAGCCTATCTATAATGAACACGTAGGGTATTGTATAGAAGCCTTTGCAAGGTCCAGCTACACTGTGTGGACCACATTGCCCTCATCAATGACCTTAATGACTGTTTTAATTGAGTCAAACATGTTTAGGGGCAGGATCTACACTTGAGAAAGCCACACTGGGTTGGGTCCAGTGTCAGTAGGTCCCCAATATCTTTATGTCTGTGGTACGTGCTGATCCTTTCCATAGCTGTGCAAACCGAGCTTCTCAGGATTCTGTGGTAGTAGTTTTCAGTATCCATTCAGGCAACACCTTTGTTGAGAAGGACCACTGTTGTTGTACACTGCTCTTTGGGTACATATTCTGTGTTAAGGCTGACATTGAGCAGTAGTGTGGTTTGGCATTCCATTCATCTTGGAGTCCAGGTTGCACTAAGCCCAGGACACCATCTCATACCATTGCTGCTGTGTGTTTTGCTTTGTAGATGTTGGCTGTTACCTCAGTATCTGCAATGTCAGGGGGCCAGCAGTCTGCTGGGATAGATATTCTGCATTCGGAGGGGGGGGGTTGCACTGCACCTGTCAGGATGTATGTTGGCAATATGTGTGTGTGTTTGTGATATTTGTGTGATTCAGGGCATATCTGTGAATTCCCAACATGGTTCCTACCATCAGTTGTGAAAGCCTTGGGATTATCCTTAGTGTCCTGTACAATTTGTATCTTCATAGGTTCATAGGTTCATACTAGGCTATCCACCCTAGGGCATTTGTTAGCCTAGCCAGAGTGTGTGTGGCTTTTGCCACCACTTGCTATGTGAATATTATGGCCATTTATGATTTGCTTTGCTGTGCCTCTGTCTGGACATGACACAGTGAAGACCCCCAGTGTAACTCTACAATCATCCATCCACTTGGCAAGATTCCTGTTGAAGAGTGTCAGTGAGGGGCTCTGCCTAACATGGAGTGGGATTCTGGTCCAGGGTGTGGGGAGCCTCTGGATTATGTATCTGTCCCACCAGCACATCCCATTTCATTATTTGTTGAGGTTGACATCTCTCACTCTCACAGCTCCGATGGATTTGAGTTTTCTGGGCTGGAGCATGTCCATTACTCCTGTGTTGGGCATGGCCTCCTACAACACGCATGCAATCCCTCTGTGTAGGCAGTATGTGACTGCATTCAGCTGGGGTGTCTACAGCCAGGCAGCATATGACATATATTTGAGACCCTTTATCCTCTTGGTGAGGTACCTTTGAGGTCTTTCTAACTGCTGCAGGTGTCAGGTAAGGTACATCCCATATGAGGCATTGTACTAGATTATGGGTGTGATTAGAGAAAAGTATAGGGGCACAATGACCTCTGTTGACGTAGATGTGAATCCTTTCCTGATACGGTGTCAAATGTAGACAGTCTTCCTAGCCACATTGGCAATGTGGGTGTCACATAACAGGTTACTGTCCACTTGTGTCCCTAGGTCCCTGGTTACTCCTTCCATACATAATGGTTTACCACCTATGTGGTAATTTGTGTTACCTTGTTTGGTATTTGGTGGGACATTCATACTGTCCAGTGTCTTCAGGATGGCTGGGTGGGGTTACTGTGTGTGAGAGTGCAGTCTGTAGCATGCTACAGACTGTACAGCAGTCTTGCCTACAGTTAGTTGCACATGGGTGGACTCCAATGCCTTGTGCATTGTCAGTTACCTGGACGTATGGGTGTCTGTGCTGACTATGGATACTCACCCTCCTTTTATGTTTTGTTCCAGGTTTTGGGGCCATGACACATGATACGTCGTACAACCTGGTAGTGCTGGTGTGCTGTCAGGAGGCTTGCAGCAGGTTTCTGTCACTGCACAGACATCGATGTTCTCCATACTGGGGATGGCCTCGGGAGCATGCATATTGGGGTGTACACATCTGGCATTGGTCAGCATTTCCCTTATGTTTCTTCCCACTTATGTTTTCTAGGGTGGTGGGTCAGTCTTTTCAGCCTTGCCTACAAAAGGCTCTATGGAGGTGGCAAAGGCCTTATCCAATATTCAGACGCCAAGGGGTAACAGGTGCAAGCCATCCCATGAACAGCTGCGTGGCTTGTCAAGCATGACATCCCAAGCAGACAGACATTGGATCCCCCTGGAATGACACCAGTAAGTGTGCCACTTGCTATGACTGATCATTCCGTGTTTGTACTGTGGCATTATTCTTGGTAAGGGTAGGATGCTGCAAACGGTGAGTGTCATACCGGCCTGGACTACATAATCAGATAGCTCATCTATGTCTCTTTTCATGTAGTCTAGGGCGGTACATCTCAGGTCATTCACACCAGCATGGACTATGACTGCATCATATTTCTACTTGCTTTGGAGTGACCTGCATACTTCTGTTATGTGGCATATTGTGGCAGCCTACAGGCAGCTTACTGTACCCTTTCCCTTGTTCAGTCTGGTGTGCGGGACAGCAGTGTGTCTGACTATGGAGTCACCTATTACAACTGTATCAGGCATGTTGTTTCTCCGTCTGGCCTGTGACTGTTTGGCACACCAGCTTTGTGTACTATGTGTTGCATGTGCTATGTTTGGAGGTTGTTTGATTGGGTGTCTGCTTTAGAGGCCTCTGTTGGTGTGCTGTGTTTGTAATTTGTGCCTCCAGGAATGTTTTTCTGTGTTTATGTGTTTGGTTTGCAGTTGTGATAGGTCTATGTGGGACTGTGTTTGTGGTGTGTGTGGTTACTTTCTCCTCCTGACTTGTTTTGGGAGTACTGGGTTGAGGGAGCTCAGCCTCCAGTTTGGATAGATGGTTGCATCTCTCACATATATTTGTATTTCTTGGGTGGAGTTGGGGGTTGTCTGTGTACTTGGGGCAGGTGTAACATTGCCTCAGGATTCACAGATTCCACTTGTTGTGGCTGGCCTTAGTGGATTGTATGTGTGGACAGATTTTATTGCCATGCTACTGATCAGTGATTACTTCATTGTTTATGTTTGCTCTATCATGTAGTAGCTTCCTCATTCTCTTGCATGGTTTGGTTATGGCTGGTGTCCACCATGCCAGATTTCTGCGTGTATGGCATTGTGTCTTGTTTTAATTTAGGACTGCATAATCCAAGCATTCCTGGCAGTGTTCATGGAATGGCTGTATTACAGGTTCTGAGGTGTGGCCCATATTTTGCACCTGCACGGGACCTTTAATGGATTCCACATCAGTTTGGAGGAGTGCAAATATTGCTTAACACATATTTTCCACTGTGGTTTTCTGGCCAGGGACTGTGGTCAGGATTTGTATATCCAGTGTGATTACTCTATGGTCTGATTTTACCAGTGAGCAATACACTTCTCATCTTGCCATCCAGTACCCATGTTGCTGATTATCACATCCAGTATGCTTACCCCACTTGTGGGAGTGGTACGTTGTTCCTGGGCCTTTTGGTTTATGGATTCTATGAACTTTTGTCCTACACTGTTGGAGCTAGTATAATGCTCCCAGTCTATGTCTGGGTATTTGCAGTCACCCAATATAATGTGGTTTGGAGGACTTGATATATTCATGTATTCCAGCATAGGCCGGATGCAGTTCCTGGTGTTGGGATAGTAGTCTGTAGCAGGCTATCAACTGGGGGGCAGTTTTAGCCACTGTTACTTGAGCATGGCTAGTCCATGCTGCTTTTGTTGTGGTACCGACATGGGGGTGTGGTTATCCTTGACAATTCTTGCTAGTCACCCTCCTTTTGTAGCTTGTTCCAAGTTTTGAGGCTGTACAGCACAGTATGAGGTGTAACCTGGTAGTGTTAGGGTGCTGTTGTGAGCCTTGCCTCAGTTTTCTGTTACAGTGCAGATATCAACATTCTCCATACTGGGTGAGTTTAGACTGCATGCATCTTGCTGTTTCAACTTATCCCTTATCTTATTCTTATCCCTTCTGATACCTATGGAGATAGGTTTGTGTTTTGAGCCTTACCTATTCAGGGCACACTGTGGGTGACAACAGCCTTTGCCAGTATCCATACGGCCTGCACTGATAGGTGCACGCCAGTCCTAGCAGGTGGTGCATCATGTCATGCTCAGCATGTCATCCCAGACTGGCACAGATTGGATCCCCTTTGACTAACTGTGATACTTCAGTCAATTGTTGCACTTGATCATCTCATTGTCATGTTGTGGCATGATGCTTGGTGAGGGTAGGATGTTAGTCAGGGTCCTCAGGTGTGCATATAGTACATGGTGTTACATTACTTAACACATAGCATTCATGCCTCAGGTGGTGCTGCAGGGCTGTCTCTGTCGGATGCGCATATTACACTTCCCTGTACATGTTTGAGAGCAGGTTGTGTCATGTTAGGCATCCCTGTTACTATATGAGTGAGTCAGAGAGGGGTATCATTCCCAGGGTTCCTACTGAGCCAGTGTATGTGCTATGCGTTGCCTCTTTGCCAAGGCCAGGGCATACTGCGCAAGCCTCCTTCTGCCTACTGGGGCAGGCTCAGGTTGTTCCTCCTCTGAGTCACGCTCTGCCTGTGATGGTCTTGGCAATGGTGGGGGGCTGTCTGGCCCGGCCCTATGCTGGTCCTGCTGCAGTTGTTTTTGCAAGATCATATTATGTAGCATAGCACATACCATGACAATTTGGGTACATGTAGTTGGTGTGTACTGCAAGGCTCCACCAGATGTGTCCAGACACCGGAACTGTGACTTGAGCAGCCCAAACACATGCTCTATTACATTACGTGTTTGTGCGTGTGCCTCATTATGGCGTTCCTGTTCAGGTTTGTGTGCGTTTCTGATGGGTGTCATCAGCCACGGCTCCAGTGCATAACCTGCATCCCCCACTAGGTGTCCGTGTGGGATGTCCCCATTGGCAAATGTCTGGTACAGCTGCATCAAATGCCAGATGTGGGAATCGTGGTAGCTCCCAGGACAGCCAGCACACACATTTATTATTATGCCCTGGGCATCACACACGACCTGGCAGTTGATGGAGGGGAAGCCCTTGAGGTTGATGTATGCCCTACCCTGCTCACCGGCTGGTGCTTTGATGCGTATGTGCGTGCAGTCTATTGCACCCAGTACCTCAGGGTATTCCGCTATTTGCTGGAAGAGACGCATATTGCTGGCCAATACCTCACGGGCATTGGGGAAATATACATGATCACCGACATGTGCTGACATGGCATCCAGGAACTGGTGCAGTACCCTGGAGGCTGATGCCTGTGATATCCCCATCATATCACCAGTTGGTCTCTGGAAGGTACCTGTTGCTAGTATTCTTAGGCCAACACATACCTTGGTTTCCACTGGGATGGGTTCCCCTCTGTTGGTTCTGTGTGTGAGGCATGGCCTGCACAGCTCCACTATTTGCTGCAGGAGGTCTCTGTCCACTCTATAGCACTCTACTATCTCCAGCTCATGTAACCCGTGGAAGGTGACCCTGGGCCTGTACACTCTTCTCCGTCTCCTCACTGTGGGTTGTCTGGCACCATCTGCATTGTCACCACCCTCAGCAAGTCGCCTATGTCTCATTATGACAGCTATGGCAGCCCCTAACATTTCTGCTCTGAGTTCAGCTTTTTCAGTTTTCACTTCTGATAACTTAACTCCTGCCTTGCAGTGTCTCTTGAGAAAAAGATTCTGCACTGCTGTTTGCAGAGTTTTAAGTGCTGGGCTGGGCTACTATTCTGCCTGTGTAATTGCCTGCATCTAATTGTTTTCACCTGCTAGCTCCAGCAGTATTCCCTGCTAACTTCCTACTACATCTGTTGCTTCCTTTTTCCTTTCTGTTTCCTCAGGGAGGAGCCGTGTGCAAACCGGCAGAAACACGCTCACAGTGGCTTACACGCGCGCACACATACTTACACAGTTCAGAATCTGCTTATTCGGTTTTAAACGCGTGCATGCCCACGCAAACGGTGTTAAACATCTCCCAACACGCTCCCACATGCTCAGTCTGCCTTACACGCACGCACACTGCCTTACACGCATGCACACTGCCTTACTCGCGCTCCGTGGCGCGCACACGTGCGCATACACGTCCAGCAAGAAACTTTGGTGTAGGCAACAGTGTACACCTTCTATTTCTTGACTTTCTCATGCTTACTTAGTGGCACACTTCTTTCCATGATATCTGTCTGACATCTGTCATGTAACTCTAACCTCCAATGAACTGCATTTCTTTCAACCATTCCCCCCTGTGATGTCACCTATCTCCTACTCTGTTCCTCCCTCTTATGTAACTCTTACACTACTCAGAATGTGCTCATTTACTATGTGACAGTGGAATTCAGTATCCTTACACTCATTTGCATCAGATTGCCTACTAATGCTTAGTTACATCTCTTAGACTCAGCTTCCCCCCTTAGCAACCACTACACGGTGGCCATGTTGGTTTTGGTCTGCTGGTCCCTGCATTGACATTCCATGTATTGCATAAAACCCACATTTGTGGGTTTAAAACCTTCGTTTTTATGTTCTATGCAGCGCAGCCCGTTTCTTGTGGCTGCGCTGGGTTTAAACATCGGCAATCGCCGAAAAAAAAAATTATATTTTTCATATATTTGCATCAGGTTACCTTGCCAATGGCCACATATATGGCCATTGGCATGCTGCCTGACACATATGCACCCTTTATTTAGAGCTGACATGGCTCCATTGCAGTTTTTGCAGAAACGTACTCAGTTGTCAACTGAGTACATTTCTGCAGCTAAAACGGCTCTTACACGGGCTGTTCTGGGCTTCCTGGATCGCTAATCATCCTCATTTGCATGCTATTCGGCTGCAAGTGAGGTGATTAGCTTATCCACGCCCACTCCGTGTAAGAGCCGTTTTAGCTTGACTCTTACACGGACTTTGGGCTGTTCCTGGATCGCGAAGGCTGCATGGAGTCTTACACTACTCTTAGACTCCGTGCAAGCCTTCGTGATTCCGGCCCAAGGGTTTAGTCTTACTCGGATTGAGTAATAACTGGGCATTAGAGAGCCAACTTTCTACAGATAAAAAGGCTTCCTGTGTGATCTTGTGAAGTTTGGGTAGTTAGGGCTGAGCAGATGAGAGTGGAGTCATCTGCATACTGTATAAGAGAAGCAAGCTTGGTGGCTGTGAATAAATTATTGGTGTAGACTGAGAATAGTAGGGTTCCAAGGATGGAGCCTTGGAGAACACCGAGTGTTACAGGAAGTTGAGGGGATAGGGCATTATGCCAGACAACTGATTGTTGGAGGCCAGTTAGATAGCTGTGAAACCAATCAGTAGCTGATTGGAAAAGGGATAGGTTAGTGAGAATAGAGATTAGTAGTTTGTGTGAGACCATGTCAAAAGCCTTGGATAGATCCAGAAATATAGCAGAGGAGAACAGGCCATTATTTTTATGATGAAGGATAGCGTTAGTGAAAGAGAGCAAGGCAGTAGTAGTGCTGTGGTATGGCCTGAAGCCATGCTGGGTGCTGGAAAGGAGGTTATTAGCTAAAAGGTAGTCTAAGACTTGAGAATGGATGTATTTCTAAAGTATCTTGGAAAGTGAAGAAAGGATGGTTATGGGGCGGTAATTGGAAAGTTCAGTGGAGGAGCCACCTTTATGGAGGGGAATGATGTGGGATATTTTCCACAGTATTGGGACACACACAGTATGGGGACTAGATAAGCTAGGGCTTCTGCTGCTGTTTTTAGGTATTCAGAGGGGAGATTGTCAGTTGCAAGTTTTGTAGGCTTAAGTTTCAATAGAAGTTTTTTTTATATAGCAGGTAGGTACTGATGAAAAAGAAAAGACTGTGGGAACAGTATTTTGTTTTGATGTAGAGAAGGTGGGTAGAGGGTTGTGTTGTTTAGTCAAAGACGGAAGGGTTTCAGGAAAGTGTTTATTGAATGCGTCAGCAATACTGCTGGAAGAAGAGGGATTGGTAGGTGGGGTGGAGGTGCCTACTTTACCTGGGTGGAAAATGGAGTTTATTGTGCACCAGAACTGCTTAGGGTTGTGATGGGAGGAGTTTATGGCAGACTGATAATATTGGGTTTTGTGTTCTTTTATTTGCTTTTTGACCTTGTTGTGCAACTCTAGGAATAACTGTCTAAAAGAGGGTTTTTTTAAGCACCAGTGCTCCCAGGCCTCATCTCTGTTTTTCATTAGTGCCCTGGTGCTTTTTTGTAGCCAAGGTGAGTACTGTGTTTTGACTCTGGCATTTCTTAAGGGGGCATATGTGTTTGCGATGTTTAGGAAGGTGCTATTGAAGAAGTGGATGGCTTTATCCAAATTGAGGTACTGTAGTGGTGTCCAATCACATTTTTGAAGGGATGAGATAAAGGACAGAGGTTAAAGTTTACCCTATTTCAGATTTGTCTATTGATGATGGGTTTAGCACAATTTAAGTGGTGTCTCAGAAGGAATGTCAAAGTGTGGTCACTGAGGCTGTCTGCTAGACAGCCAGCTAAATATGAGCAAGGGTCTTTATTTACTATGGTATCAGCATCCAGGATCCTCCATCAATTCCTGAATGCTATGATATAACATGCTAATGGCCACATATATTTTCCTGATAATCCTCGGGACAGGACCACAGATTTGTAGGTGTTCTACCCTGTAGCACACTACCTTGAAGTACTGGGTGCCATAGATTGTACAGATATATAGATAAATTAAGTCACCACTCAGTGAACAGAGAAGGCTCTACATAAACAGAAAGGGCTTCCACTCTAGTAACTGTTAGCTCATGTGTAATGCCAAGGGAATCATCTTGAATGTGTGTGTTGACAATCCAGGCAGTTATCATAACTCACATATCTGGCACACCTCCCAACTGTATCAGATGTTCACTGGGGGGATATCCCACAGTGTCATTTACTTGGCAATGCAGGTTATGCACTGGAACTGTGGCTTATGACACCCATCAGAAGTGCACACACACCTGCTGAAGAACGCCATAAAGAGGCACACACTCAAACCAGAAATATCCTACAGAGTGTGTTTGGGCTGCTGAAGTTGTGGTTCCGGTATCTAGATACATCTGGGGGAGCCCTGCAGTACAATCCACTTACATGCAGTGAAGTATTCACCATATGTGCCATGCTACACAACATCATACTGAGAAAACAGCTTCAGAAGGATCAACAAGGGGAAAGGGTACACAACTCACCACCAATGGCAAGGTCACCACAGCCACACACAGATGAGGAGTCAGAGGAGTAACCAGTAGCTGCTATGAGTGCAGACAGATATAGGAGTGTTCAATATGCCATGTCACTGACTAAGAAGCAATGCATAGCACACTCACTCACCACCTCTATGGGCTAAAACCTTCCTCCTAAGCATAGGCATATAGTAACATGGATGCTGGGCAATGCTCACAACCTTTAAATATTCATGTAATAGCCGAGTATTCTTAGCATCAGATAGAGTCAGCCCTGAACTAAAACGGTTGCAACTGCTAGATTTATAAGGTATGTGTTCAATCCGTATTGTTTAATAATATGAATGAATGGCATATCCTTGCATGTTGTTGCTTGGTAATGTAAGCAAATAAAAGGTGGGTAATTTGTACAGAAATTACTTTATCATGTGACAGCAGAGACTTATGTCACTTATATGTGTCCATTATCAAGTAGTAGGCCTCAGGCATCAAAGAGTCACACAGTCATACGTCTCAAAAGTACTGATGGTCAGAGAATGTCTTCAGTTTAGCACCATAATTTTGTACTGGACAACCATTAAAGAGAGAAGTTAGAAAGTAATGAGACACATTTCAGTTTCAGACTTCACCACCCTCACAAGATCATTAACAATGCTGATGCAAAAAATGTTTGATTCTATCAACTAACTTTCTAATACAAAAATATGTCAAAGGTACAATTACCAAATCAACATCACAAATGCAGATATGCTAAGCACTAAGTCAACTATGTGCCCTGAGCATCAGAAATAAATATTATGTATCCCTTAATCCAAAATATAGAAAATAGGAATATGGCACAGTTATCATCACTTGCACAGGGTGTTGTGGGGGAGGCAAGAAGCTTAGGCTGATGCAAAAGGTTGGTGAGTATGCATGAGTAAGAAAGAGGAGCAGACAGACATTTGGATAAAATAGCAAATGGACAGTGAGCCAAAATGAGCTTTAAGTTTCACGGCTGAACCATGTAACTGTTGTGTGTGTGTGTGTGTGTGTGTGTGTGTGTGTGTGTGTGTGTGTGTGTGTGTGTGTGTGTGTGCGCATCTGTATGGGTCCATCAGGTTAAATTGGTGTGTGAGCATCTGCATGAACACAGCCAAGCTGTGTGCTAGGTCTACATCTTCATATGTTAGACGGGTGTGAGCTGTGCATGGTAGAGGTGGCAGTTCATCATTGTTGTACCTGACCACAAGAACTGGCTCTATCAGGGGTTGCACTGGCATGACCACACCCATGGTCAGATGCATTGCTGCTACCTGAATTTGACTGATGTCTGCTGGATAAGCTCCCCTTATGAGGATGCCTAGGGTCACAACCCCATGGCCTGCCACATCTGGGTGTGGACACCTCAACCACTGCTGCAGCAGTGGAAGTAGTGCCACTGTGGGATCATGATTGGGCATGGCCACATCAGCTAACAGTAAATAATGTGGCTGGCCTATGCCCATGAGGATGTCTTCCCCTCCCAACAGACATTCCATCACAGACACCACCCGTTCCAACATGACATTCATCCACTCCATTGAATCAGCAACACAGTGGAGGCAGTCATGCATGCCAGCCTGTGCCACATCTACAACACTAAGCATTTCTCTGGAGGATCTATGGGAATGTGCCTGTGTTTGCATGACATCCCTAAACATATGTCGGGTATCATGGAAAGACACACATGGATCAAGTAGAGAATGGCCAGCAGACCTCTTCAGAGCACCCCTAACAACCCTCCTGTGTGGCACTTCACCCACATTTTGGCTACAGCCAGAGTCAACAGGCACTGAAGCCACAGTAACCACACTTCCCCGATTGAGTGTCTCACCCTACACCTGCCCAGTATCTGAGAGCTCACTGGAATAGTTTGGCATATGCCTACTAACTGTGTCCAATTGAATTACAGGGCATGGTTGAATGTCAACCCCAGTGTCAGATTTAACCTCTGCACCTTAGATTTAACCTCTGCACCCTTGACTGCACCTCTGTTTGGTCATCATCAGCATCAGGGTCTGCTGATACTCTGACATCAGGTGGTAAGATTCTTGCATTTCCACTGTCAGGCTCACCTGTATTAATAAGCAACAAATGTAGGGAAAAAAAGTAATAGATACACTACTATAGTCAAATGTATGCTAACAAAGTAACAGTGGTGCCAGTACTACAGACAGTACAGCAATAAATGCAACAGTCCTGACAGACATTTCTTTGAACTGCTCATCACCATGGACAAAGAAGATAATTGGTTTACCATGTGTAGCTGATGCTATGCTTTCCATGGACGATGGTCTTGGAAGAAGATAAGCAAACGTTAAGAACATTATTAAGAAACATCACCACAATTAACAGTAACACAGGGGGTTAAAATGTTTTGCCCTTTATATGTCCATTAACTATACTTTCAATAAGAACTTGGATGACAAGTCTAACCTAAGCCTATGTGTAATCAATCAGAATGTGT
This sequence comes from Protopterus annectens, assembly GCF_019279795.1. Taxonomy (NCBI): domain Eukaryota; kingdom Metazoa; phylum Chordata; order Ceratodontiformes; family Protopteridae; genus Protopterus; species Protopterus annectens. Next base: position 728,904,501 of record NC_056746.1, on the reverse strand, counting down.
TATTAACTGTAGCAATCTACAATGCCCCCCACAAACCAAGTTATTGTTAAACAGAACTAAGTATTACTATCAATATTTTACTATACAAGGGTATTTAGCAATTGAGATACATAAGCCTACTTGAAAGCTCCTCCTGGGACATACTTGTCCCTGAAACAGTGGCAGCAATGTCAAGGACATGCTGCTGTATATTTTCCTGGAAGCTGTCTGGATCCCTGACAGTGGACAGGAACTCTTCATTTGCTGTTAGTGGTGGTGCAGTGGCTCTGTACCAGGTCCACCCTATACCCATCTGATCACAGGCCACTGCAGCTGCTCTCCTTCATGCAAATAAGATCATGTCAGTGGCCCTATGGCATACCTGATCATATGCCCTGCTGTGACCACCTACTACATTCACATCAGCAACTATCTGTTGCAAAATTTGAAGTGTGCCTTACCTATCTCCATGTCCCCTTTCAAGAAGAAAGGCACCATATCCCTTTAAAGCTTCCACAATGATGTGATTCTCATGGTCACTGAAGGGGGGTTTGGGGATTGAAATGCCTGGGTGCCATAGTTATAGTTGACCTAAAACTCAACAGAAGGATAATACACATAAGTATCACATAACTAAAAAAGTCCTGTTTCCAGATAAAACATAAAAGGTAGCATTTCACTATTACCCACTGGAGAAACATAAAACAGTCAAGATACTGAAATATAAAAAACAGGAATTGTGTGGTAGTAGCATATTAGATTCCCATGCAAAGCAAGGCTGGAAGAAAAACAATGACAGTAACAACAGCAACATATCCTTGTTTGTGCCAAAGGAGAAGGGCAACCTTGCTCCGTAACCCTCAAAAGAACAGGCAAATTAAACATTTTGCTAACAAACCATCAGTGAAGTGCTAAAAGTGCTATCAAATGAACTATCCCTGAAACATGTTTACAGATTTCACACAGAGCATTCCATTTTAAGCTAATGCCAATTATTTATACCTGTGAGATGCCCTGACAAACATACTCATGCCATCAATGCACTTCTAAGTGATGCATACAGATAAAAGTAACATTTGCTAATGAAGATATATGTATATATATATATATATATATATATATATATATATATATATATATATATATATATATATATATATGGGTCCCCTTCAAAACATCTAAAACCCAGAATATCTAAATTCATAATATCAGGACCAGAACATCTAACACCCAAAACATCTAAAACCCATAACATCAAATTTCATAACATCTAAAATGTATAATATGTAATAGTGAATCATGAAACATGTAAATGTTATAGTTTAATCTGTTAATCTTGCGGTATCATTATGAGATGTTGTAGTTTTTATTTCCATAGTTATTATTTATATAGTGTAGGAATTTATACTCTTTTTATAGTGTTTATTTTGCCATTCTGTAGACGTTTTTTTATGCCATATAGGTAAGTGATATAGACATTATGTGTACATTATTTATGGTGATCGTGATGAGTGGGGTTAGGAAATTAACTTTTTTCCCACTGTACTGCAATCTTGGAGTTGGTATATTTAATTTATGGGGTTTGGCGGGGTAGAGCCCCCACATGGGGGGTGCAGGGATCTTGCCCCCTGCTGAAACATAGTAAAAAGTGTGTTTGGTAGTTTGGTGTCATTATATGAGGAAGGGATGTTATTTTCATGTGATTTGTAGTGTTTGATGTTATGATGCACATTTTAGATGTTATGAAATTCGATGTTATGGGTTTTAGATGTTTTAGGTTTTAGATGTTTTGAAGGGGACCTATATGTATATATATATATATATATATATATATATATATATATATATATATATACATACATATATAAACAGATTTTTCTTAACGACATTTTAGTACATGCAGTTGTTGTTTGTCTTTCGGTTTTTCCCGGTTAGGGGTCGCCACAGCGCAACTCCTGTCCGCTAATGAAGTGCATTGTGCAGCGGTAAGCAAGGTTCACCAACATCTGCAGCAATTGCACACCTGCAGACAGGATGGAGACAGTCAGTAACTGAAAACTGATATATTCAATTAATTCTGTGGGGTATTGCACAAACATGCTAAGTGGAGTTGCACAGCTGTTAACATACAGAACTTAAGAATGTGTTGGAAATTATGGAACTGTTAGGTAGCTACTCCTGTGGTAGAAGGTGTAAGTGTACGGCTGTAATACAGATAGTCCTGGAGTCTAACACAGGGTGTGAAACCTATTTTTACTCTTATGATAGCCCAGTTTATAGCAATGAACTGAAAAATATACAATTGTTATTTCAACATTTGTGTGGCAAAGGAGGTAAGTGTAGGGCTGCCATACACTTGGTCCTTGGTTCCAATACAGGACATTTCAGACATTTTAACTTTTGTTTCATTTCCCATTATATTCACTTGCACTTATAACACTTTAAATACTGGAGCTGCTATGAATTATATGTATGAGGGATACGACAGCCATATTGCATTTTCAGATGTATGACTGATGGCATACTGTCCACTATATTTCTATAAGTGTAATTCTGCTATCTGGACTTGGATGGTTTTCACAATTAAATAAAACAGATAGACAACTGGATCTATATACCTTGTCATGTCAAACACATACATGTGTAAAACCTCAGACTGCCAGCTGTATTTATGAATGATTCACGACTATATCTGAACAGCACTTCTTCTATGGCAAAGATGGAAAATCATCACTGTGGAAGAAAATGTTTTGTCCCTCAAGCCTAGGTTTGAATCCCACACTAATAAAACATTTTTATTAGTGTATAAAGCCAAATAAAATGTGTCAGGCTATGAAATGTGTGCCCCCCCCCCAGTGCATATCTGCAAATGTAACTCTCCTAACAGTCACCTTCCAATTTTCAAAATATATTTCCAAGCTACAGCAGCAGACACACCCTCAAATTAAGGTCAAGTGTCAGATTATCCTTTAAATTTAAAATATTTTTTTCCTCCCTGGTTGGCATTGCTGCTCTCTGCTTAACATTGCTCAAACATGGTTTGCATCCTTTGCTCGTGTTTGTGCAGTACTAGTAAACGTGATAACAGAAACTGGCAGGAACTTATTAGTTGCCTTTGCGGTTGTTCTGGTATTAGGCATGTCTGGCATTAGTGAGGAAGGTGCCCAGTTTAGGCTACAGAGGTGGGGTGTTCAGGAGTCCAGGATATTGACTGGACTCCTGTTAAAGTGCTGCAGCCAAAGGCTTCAGGCCTTATCCAGTGTGACTGGCATCCCCCACACCGGAGAACAGTGTAGGCACCATTTTAAGGAGCTACAAAGGTGCAAGAGGGATATGCTCAGCCAGTGATTGACTTAGTTTCAAACTGGTGACATCTCACAGCTGTGTAAGTATGTTAATAAAAGAGTATTCTTAATACATAGAGAGCTAAAAATAGACAAGACTGCTATGCACGATGCTCTTCTGTTTTTTTTTCTGTTCTTTCCATAGTTAATGCTGAAATAGAGTTTAATCGCCAGGCTCATGCTGATAGAATGGAGAATGGAGAGTCTGAGGAAAGCAAGTAGTATGTATGAAGCACAAGATAGGTATTTTTGTAACTTTAACAGTTAAAGATAGATTTTTAGGTTTTTTTATATAGTTGTAGCAAATTGAGCATGTATATCCTAACTGTAAAAGCAAATATGCTTGCATTAATCTGTAGCACAAACTAACTTTAGCTGTCAAGAATGAGACTGTAGTCAGAGGTTGTGGGTTCAAATATCACGAGTAGCAACTATACAATATTGCATTTGTTTAATAATATTACATAAATTAAACTCTATACAAATGGTATAAATGCCCTGCTGTTAACTGTAAGCTGTATAATTGGACCAAGCATATGTGCAATATATGCACATTTCAAGGACTACTTTCAGCAGTATGTAGTTATGGTGTGTAGTTGTTAGGACGTATACTTAAATATAATACTTCAGATAAAATAGTTGTATAATTGTGTTAATGCAGTGTATGTCACATATAATGGTACTTATTCTATCTCTTTTTTTCTCTCACCCCAAGCCCTATCTCTTTTTTTATTTTCTGTTATGTGTTGTCAAAATGTCTCAATGTCATCCATCTGTAACAAATCACTAAGTACTTCACAGCACAGTGAGGTAGGCCAGCCTCAGTGTATCACCCTGACCCTGCTCCACTGGCTCCAGCACTGATGCCCAGCACATGTAACCCAACCTGGCAGCATTGCCTCTGCTGCCCTTGCACTACCTGCACCTTCAGGTAGTACTGCCCCATCACTTGATGCTGTAGTACCCTATGGGAGTAGTGGCAAAGGTGGGGATTACATCACCTGTCAGGAGATGCCAGGGTTGTTGAATAGAGTTATTCACTGCACCACTGATGTATGCATATGCTGGATGGAGAGGCTGCTCTCCCTCATAGTACATATGAAGAGAAGATGTCAAGCACTCCAGCAGCCAGTGTAGTAAGGGAACAGTCATGAGATTCCAGTAGGTGTGGACTTGATACTCAGTGCCTCCATGTTTGATGAGCATGAGCCTGGGTTGTCCCCTCCATCACCTCAATCATGGTATCCCCCAACCTTTTGTGACCCTTACCATCCCTGTGTCTTGTCTTGTTTGTTTTCATTTGCTTCCTCACCTACCCTCTGAAAAAAATATCATCCCATACATAGATCTCCATTTCACTCATGTCTTCTTGACACACTTGATTTGGTTCATTTGGCTATACAACATGATTATGTTGTTGTTACCCTGCTTTCTGGAGGTGAAAGTCCAAATTCAGCTAATATTCTGCACATATTTTCAGTTTACACTGTTGAAGCAACAGATAGCTATGGTTCTTTCTTACCTGCCTGCACGTTCCTATATTGCTTTCCCTTTGTTCTTCCCCACCTGCTTGCTCCCCATTTTACCACTTTCCTATCTATCCCATTTGAACACATATAATCTGGTAAAAAATAGAATCACACATAACTCACATAAGTACCAAAAAAACAATGGATCTGTTCCCTTTTTGGCCTCCTTGTACAGAGTTTGGCATCATGCACCAATGCCAAGTGAAGGTAAGCAGCTCTGCAATGCTGTGGCTACCTCCATGCAATGCCGCTTAACCACACTGAGCTACATCAACACACAGTAGCACATGCTGCATGTCCTATAATCACTGTTTATTTAAAAGTATTAAACACACCTGGATTTGAATTCGGTATCATCTGGACTCAAAAAGAAATGTGTCAGTACATTTGTAACGGCTCCTACAGAGTCATCTAAGCAGCAGGTGTGTATCATACACTGAGTACTAATTCTCAGAATTTTAGCAATGAGTCCCTCATTTGTGCACTGCTTAACTATTCGCAAACAGGGAAAGTAATGGAAATGTGTATCTTGCATGCACAAACACCTTGCCAACCATCAAGCATATCCGTTGCTTGCTGCAGCGCTATGTAAAATCAATATTATCATGTATTAGTGCTGTTTACTGTCCATTTACTCTTCATGCTATGAGACTCCATGTGGAGATACAACAAGCTTGACAGCCATATCTAACAATATGTCACATATTTACAATGCAGCCATGTGTTACCTCCCACCATGCACTGCAACTCTGGCCTCTCAGTACTTACTGACAAATATATCAACTACACTACATAAATTAATAACAAATGTGTGATATGCAAAGCATATCAATCTGGTAACATGCAGAACTAGAAGTATCTTCACAGTTGAACGTGCCTACACATCCATTTCATGCAGGCGTCCCAATATATTCTCTCCAACATTCATTGCTGATGTCATCCATTGTAAGCTGTCCTGCAGCATTGTAAAAGTGAGACTTGTGCTGTGGCACTTGCATAAAGTACTGAGCCCTGTAGTTCATGTACTTAGATAGGTAGGACATTCTGTTCTCACTGAAGTCCAGTTACCAGTCCAATCCCATGAATTGACACTATTTTGGCACTTGGGCATGACTACACATCCATTTTATGCAGGCCTCCAAACATCTTCTCTCCAACATCCACTGCTGATGTCATCCACTATAAGTTGTCCTGCAGTCTTGTAAAAGTCAGACTTGTGCTGTGGCTCTTGTACAAAGTACTGAGCTCTGTGTACTTAAATAAGTAAGGGGTTCTGTTCTCCCTGGGGTGTATCTATTTGTATGTTTGTGTTTCTGCAATTGCTTACCATTAGAGAGAGAGACTTTTTTCACCAGCATGTAGGACACTGCTACTACCATATTCTCCTCACCAGACATTGCTGATGGTATTACCTACAAAGTGTTAGAAGAAAAATCAACAACAGTGGACAGAGGTCATATAAATCCACAACAATGAATGAAAAAAAAAAAAAACAGGAAAAGTAGACTACCACTGATAAAACCAGAAATGATCTTAATTAAATACAAGAGTAAGGACTTTCACAGCAAACAGCCACTTCTTCAGAACATATAAATTATTTCAAACCAATTCATTCACTAAAACAAATCAGAAAACATGTAATGTCAATTACTATTCCAGTCATAAAACAGTCAGCTAACTGAACCAGTCAATGGAATAAACCACGTGACTTAAGCACCGGTTTTAAAGACACAGTCATTTAACCCAGAACTTTTGTCTGCTTACCATTGTATTTAACAAATATCAAATGTCTTTTCAGCCATGATGGTCTACTTTTACTGTTTTTTTCACCTATAAAGTGTCATCTGAGACACTCCAAGTGGTTGCCTTAAATGGTTCTGTAGCCTGTGTACTTTGATAGGCATGGGCTCTGTTCTCACTGCAGTCAACTAGTATGTGTGTGTGTGGTGTGTGTGCGTGTGCGTGTGTGTGTGTGTGTGTGTGTGTGTGTGTGTGTGTGTGTGTGTGTTTGTGTGCACTTGGATGACACTAGTGAGAGCATTTTACAACAACATGTGGGACACTGCCATTGCCATATTCTCCTCAATAGACACTGCTGATATCATCACCTATATCTGATTTTAGGATGTGCACTATTCTCACCAGTGCAGGATCAGAGTCCAGTCAGAAGTCACCTCATCATATATGATACAGATTAGAATGACATGGCTTTCAGTCTATCCACATATGTCATGACATGGTTTATAGGCCCTGTGTTTTCTTGGTGAGAATCCCCTTTGGTCTCTCTAAGTAACATGTTCCATGTGTCTGGTGAGGTATGTGCAAAAGTGAGCATTCTAAATGGACACTAGTAATATTCCAGCATGTAAAACAGACCAGTGTGAGTTGCTAGTGATATATTATATCTGTTACATCTGTTAAATGTCCTCAAAGAGGTGATTGAGGTTATGCATGATGACAACACTATCATCCTTTTGAACTTGACAAGCCCAAGGCATTTGACATAAATCCACACTGAGGTATCCACTCAACACTATCAGATATGGCTATAAACACCTATATCACCAAGTGGGTAGACCAATGGATCACATATATGGCATCTAAATATGTTGAACTGGGTGAATTGACCTATATCTCAGGTCCAGTGATCAGGTCCATACATCAGGGCTGTCTGCAAGGCCCTTTGCTGTCCATTATTTAAGTCACAGATGTCACAAATGACATTCATATCCTGAGTCCAAACAACTGCCTGAAGGACTACAGATTGCAGGGAATTATTGACTTCAACTGCAGTATTAGTATAATACAGACAGTATCAACACATACCAAAGATTGCTGCCAAAGTCATGACAACACCTACAATGAAACAAAAACATGGGGGGATTAGTTGTAGCATGAAAACAACAACACAACCCAAGGATAATGTAGAAATCACACCTTATAACCAGTCCAATAAGTATGTGACCTGTGTCCTGGGATAGATATTATGTGGAGCATCTATTGACATGTGACCATAGTGGTAACTACTCCCTTATATGTAACACAACTGTTGAGTATGTGAAGGATATCCACATCAAAGGATATAATACCTCCATAGTTCACAGATTTATTACACCAATAACTGAGTACTATTGACTCTTCTTCATGTACCTCTCTGCACATTTTACAGTGATGTGTTACTGAAGTGTACCAGCTTTGCCACAATGAGCTGTCATACATCTTATTGGCAATACCTAGATATTCTTTTTGTTGCATAAATATTACTGTCTGATGGTGGAGAACCCCCATCAATGTGTTTCACCAGCTGCATGTGTGATACCTGTTCCGGTGATGCACACCAAATTGATGGCATGGGTAGTTCATGACAGTGTGGATTTTACCATATATATATATATATATATATATATATATATATATATATATATATATATATATATATATATATATATATATATATATATATAGATATATATATATATATATATATATATATATACCATGCACACCAGTCAACTAGCCTGTATTGATCATAATGGCACATACAGGTATAGCAGTGTCCCTTCTAACACCTCCAGCAGATGTTACCTTTTCAGGACAGTGTACATGATTACCCTCTTAGATTTCTGACATGTACAAATGTGGTTGTGCAGCACCATCTCTACCCAGAGTTTACTGAATCCCAGGGAAGGTTTTTGATTAGTATACTAAAGTGGTCATGATAGTTTCCCTCCAGTTCTCAAAAAAAAAAACTGGCTTCCTGGTTGACACACTAAATTTTTCATATGTATACTATATTTACTATGCACTGTGGCCTCGGTTATCTCAGTCATGGTGGAAAAGACCTTGAGAAGGACCAGCTCATGTACCTAGTTAAACAAACAAACAATCAAACAAACAAATAAACAGATACAAGCTCTACTTCTTTGCTATTTCTAATAAATAATAAAGTTCATAAACTTACATAATTTTATACAGTTCATAAAACTATATAATTCCCCAAGGCATAGTAAGAAAGAAATATTTATTTTGGATGGTGGTGTGGCTAGTAGGGAAAAAAATCTATTTACACACTAATATCTGCCATGTTGACACTGAACCCATTACTAACTGAAAGATATGGTTATTTCAGATGGAAACTACAGATGTATTATGGTGGTAATCAGACTGCACAATTAGTTTAAAAAACCCTTTGTAGCCCTTTGCATTGTTTTTTCATAAACAGTAATCAGTGAGTTAGATTTGGGGAAAAGAGACTCAACAAACCATAATTCCAGTTCTCTAATAACTTTCCTTTATATGTTCCTTATCATGCTTCCTAGCACTGTGACTGACCATGAAAAACATTGTATCTGCTTTGTTACTTATCCATTTAAAGTTAAATTTACTGAGCCAGATTAGTCCACCTAATAAATCTTATTTTCCTTTTTGCTCACTGCTTGGATGCATCACATGTAGAAAAAAATTATTTTAGACACAACTCTGGGAAATGCTAAACCTTGGAAACACAGCAGATTTTAAATAAGATATAGTAAGAACTGCACTCTTTGCAGTTATCTACATGTGTGAGGTGTATGCGTCTAATTCAAGTCAACAACAGGCAAGCAATAAATCATATAATACACCTAAAATTATGTAATACTGATACTGGCATTGCAATATGTAATTTGTTTTGCATTCTGTTTACAGTAATAAAACCCAGGTATAAATTACAGATCTACATGTCATCGCCTCTACATGTCATAGCCTGCTATTGTAATTAAACATACGAGTGAATTCATTATATAAATAACCAATAGAAGCTAAAGTGATATTCAACACATGAGATGCATGCAAGTAATGTTATAATTAGGATACTGGATAGTAATTGCTCCACAGTGATTGGTGAGAGAATGCCATCCAGTGACCATGGGAGGACCTACCAAAAATTCTGAACAGATGTACAGTATGAAATACCTGGATGTGTCACACAACAGTACAAATACAATGTTTGACATTTATCATTATAGTCAGTTGCAGAGGTGATCAAACAGAAAAAGTGTGATAAAGTTTGATGAGTTGCCTGTTATGACATTATGATTAATTCTGGTGAAGTTTTGCAAACGTTTTTTTTTTACAGAACATTAATTTTCAGAAAAATCTTAATCATAGTTATAAATTTAATTTCCTGAGGAACAGTGGAGTTATGCCATATTTAATGAAACAGCATGGTCTAAAGGCAGCTTTAGAAGAAAATGTAAATATTGTTCTTTATTTCGGTTTTATTTGCATTTTATGTGGTTTTAACTCAGCAGTTTGCCATGCAGGCATTTTAAATTAAAAACGGTCTTTCCTATCCTCTTTGTATAGTTAATATAAAGGGCCTTGCAATAATTCCTCTGCAGTGCTTCATGCATATAATACCTTATGATTTAATAAGGTTCCTCACAATTCCTTGAATTACTGAAGATATATATTAAGCAATAAAAAGAAAATGTAGTTCTTTCAGGCAGTTGTTCAGAGTCTGCACACACTTTAATTGAAAGGGCAGGCAGTGCTGTCAGTTATTGGTGCAGCTTATGCATTAATCAGCAACCCTGGAGACTTCCTACAAACAAGCAACCTGTTTTTACTGACAGGAATTTTTTAAAAGAAATAGTAACATGCTGATCTGGGTATCATGGCAAACCTGAAAGAATACATTTCAGAGATAACTGTTCTTTCATGATATGTTCCCTAACTGATATGTATAAATGAACCATTCACAATATCATGTTTTCCTGTAGTAATATGCATAGTCTATTCTATGTAAATCCAGAACGTTTAGAATAACATGAGTGTGGGTTATTAAATATACTTGGATTCTGCATTACACTTTTCCTTCATTCAATGAGGTAAAGGCAAAATGGAGTAGGGCTCATTCCAATGAATGTAACCAGATTTTATCACACTTTTTTATTTTTTGAATGCACACTAAATGTTATATATTACACTTTTGAGAAGAAATGAGATCTAGTTAAATGACAAAATCTGCAAATGTAGATGTCTGGTTACAACTGATGGTGTGCATATATACTGAACGCAAAAGTATACATTCACATTGAAGGAAAAGTGACAACTTTGTATACTCATACCCATCAATAAGCAATCCTTGGAAGTTATAAGCATGCTTTCAACAACTGCACAAAGGCTACTGTGGAAATGCAAAGAAGCACAATCCAACACAAGGACAATTATCATTTAATAAGCATGAATTTTTACAGCCAATGCATTAACTAACAAAGAAATCCACTTGTGAAATTGACAGAGCCAATCAGGAGCAGCTGTTTACATGACTGTAACTAAGGATTTTGTTAACAGTAGTGGCAAGCATGTAGTATGCATGTGAATATGCACATTCACAAGTACAATGTACCAATGCTGCATAAGTGACTGGGGGCCACAAAAGTGGCTTTCAGTTATATTTCTATGCACTTTTATTCATTGAAATAGGGAGGAAATAGAAGATGAAGAAAATCAGAAAAGGAGGGGGAGCAATCTGTGGGATATACAAAAGGACAGAGGGAAGGTAAGAATAGGAGTGAAGCATATATATATATATATATATATATATATATATATATATATCTATGGTTCCACTTCATATCATCGAATTATCATTTCATCAAATTTCAAATCATCGAGACCAAATCGTCAAAAACTCATTTTGTCGAAAACTCATATCATCAAATCTGAAATCATTGAAAACTATAAAGCAACTACAAATAACATTCCACAAAGTTTTTACTACATTTATGCAGGGGGGGCAAGCCCTCCTGCACCCCCACCCCCCATAAATAAATATACTAACTCCAAGGTCGCACTACAGTGGGGGAAAAAGTTAATTTCCTAACCCCACTGTAATGTGACCTTGGAGTTGGTATATTTAATTATGGGGTGTGTGGGGGCGGAACCCCCCACATGGGTGGTGCAGGGGGGATTGCCCCCCTACATAAACGTAGTAAACAGTGTCTGGAATGTTATTTATAGTTGTTTTATAGTTTTCAATGATTTGAGATTCGATGATATGAGTTTTTGACTAAATGAGTTTTCGACGATGTGGTCTCGATGATTTGAAATTCGATTAAATGATGATTCGATGATATGAAGTGGAACCATACATATATATATATATATATATATATATATATATATATATATATGTATATATATATATATATGTTTATCTATCTGTCTATCTATTTATCTATCTATCTTTCGATAATATTTTGAGACATACACCATTCATTCTAATAATATGATATGGATCTTCAGGCAAGTTGGCAGTATGACCAACAGGTGACTTAACAGGTAACTTGCCTTTAGTGCTGGACAATCAGAAAGATCTGGGCTCTAATGATTGCTGACTTAGCTCATCATGTAAGTGCTGTAGCTTGTTGATTACAAGTGATGCTGTGTAGAGTGGTATAGTATGCATGACTACTGTATATTTCTTTGATATTTTAAAGTTGCCATGCCTGAAAGTGTCTGTCTCCATAAAAGCAAATTCTCTGAGGCAATGAATGACATACTTGCTGCAGGCTCTATGTGACGATGGCACAGTACTGGACTTGGGTGCTGACTTATACATTGAACCTCAAATATCTGTTGATGATTTCCCATGTGAGTATGTCTGAGTGTGTAGTACTAATCTAATTCAGGGTCAAAGAAATAACAGACATGGCTTATTTGTTATTATAGGAACATTGGGCTTACTGTTGCAGTGGCACTCTGCTCAAGGTATATTAAACATGTCTTACCATAGTACGTTATTCTATAGAAGTAGCTTCACTGGGCTGCATGTGATGGTAAAGGGTTCATAATTAGACTGGGAAATGCTTATGTGTTTTCACAGCTACTGCATTATCAAATTATTCCATTGTGGATGTAGGCCTACCTGATGTCAGGGAGTGTCTAGACTTGATGATGATGATGATGATGATGATGGCTAAATCCTAAGACAGTCAGGGGTCATGGTGTTTGTGTGGTAATGTAATAGCCATATCCCCACCTCTCTTTCATGGATGCAGCTTCTGTGCCTGTGCAAGGCAACCCTCACACCCAGGATGCCACCCATGGACAAGGTGTGTTCAGCATTTCAGACCATAAAGTGTTCTCATCTCCAGCAGCAGCAGTCACCACTGGTTGCTGACTGCTGAGCATGAGGAGGTCCTTATAGGTCAGCATGCTGGTAGCCAGTCATGCACTAGGTTTTACCCACTCTCCTGAGTTGATGGTCTCTATACCTGCTACACAGTGTTTCTGTAAGGCATTATGTAGGGAAGGATAAACAGCTATAGCTGAGCTGTTTAAGGTAATACATGGTCTGCTTGACAACCTGCAAGAGTGCCAGGGCCAGATCTGCCTCATTACGGACAGGTTGCATTGGGACTCTGTATACTACAGGTGTCCCTGTGTGGCCACCCTTTACAGCTACCACTTTGATCACTTTGATGAGTCTATCTCTGCCTCTGCTCAAAAAGATGACAGTGGGAGGGAGAAGACATGGTTTAGGATCTAAAACACCAGCACCAACTCCACATCACAATCCAGTGTTGAGGGCACTGCAGAATATTCTGTACAGGGTGCTCATCCAGGGACCACCTGTAGCCCATTCTGCCATGCACACTTGTAGAGCACTCTCTCCTGTCTGTGTTCTGTGATTCATGCCTCTGACCTTCGTAGGGGAGCTTACCATGTAGATGGCGACATGCATGGTCAGTAAATACATCTCCTGCTGGTGCCATAAATAAACTTGTCCAACAGATCCTATCACAGCACTGCTTTGTCTGATGTAGCTGTGTCCACACATACACACACACACACACACACACACACACACACACACACACACACACACACACACACACACACACACACACACACACACACACACACAAAATGGCACTGCCACTAGCATGCAATTAGAAGAGACTGGTGACAACCCCTGTTCCCTACTCAGTTTATCAATCTCTTTAAACTCACCCACCTATGCCTCCCACCCAGCATTAATGCTCACCTCCCACATGCACATACTGTCTATTGTTGACATGGCACTATAGTCCTTCCAACCTCTGTATATGCACACAACTACACACTTCTCCCAGTATTCTGTTATCTGCAAGCTTTTGTCTCATGCACAGTGTGTCCATTACATGCATGGTATAGTCCATCTTAGGCGTACTGTTGCATACATCATCTTCACTGTCACATGTTATTCTGTTGTGTAATATGGTACATGCTGCAAAGATTTTTCTGTTTGTTCCCGGATCATACTGCAGTGCATCACCAGAGACATCTAGACAGTGGAAATGAGTGTTTAGCTGTTGAAGCACATAAATCCCACAGTAATTTGGGTCTGTGACAGTACAGTTGTTATAATCATTACCTACCACATCTTGTGGGTTTCTAATGTCCTTAGCTATGGCTCCAGGGCATATGTGAAATCGCAAGTAAGAAGACCCTGTAAAACCAGCGACACAAGTTCCATATGTGTTAGATGAGTAATTGGCACTGCCTTGGTAACCTACTGGCATACTGTATATTACACCTAGTGCTTTATAAGCTGCCAGGCAGTTGATGATTGAAACCTGTTATGGATTCTACACTTAACCCCCAGTTGTGGCTTTGGTGGCAAATTAGATACAGTCATTTATTCCCAGTATCTCAGGGAAATTGGCTGTGTCATAAAATGCCTTCATAGTGTTGTATCTTTCCTATGTGGTATGTCATGGGAATCAAAGGTACTTCACCACATGCTGTACCATGACATCCAGAAATGAGTGGACTACCCTTGAGGCAGTTTCCTGGGATACATACCTTCCGCCCCCCATAGGTTATTCAGAGGTTCCTTTAGTAGAGCTTCTCAAAACCACATGTACCTTGGTTTCCACAGGAATCAGTACTCCAGGAGCCACATGAGCCTGCACATGAGGGTGATACAGCTTGACCAGCTCCAGCATGATATCTCTATCAACATAGTAGTAATCTACTATTTCTGTGTTGTGGAGTACAGGGTATGTTAGGCGAGGGTAGATGACTGGCAATACTGAGGGTGATGACCACCACTTCTGTAATTACCAACAGGGAGACAAGCCACTTGAATATATACCTTTGCTAATGCAGTGGCTACCCTGTACATGGTTTCACAATATCTTTCCTTTAACTATAGAATTTTACTACAATCAGAAACTCTGAAGGCACTGTCTCATCTCACAAAGTATATATATATATATATATCTCTGAATTATGCATACATGTTGTTTTCCCTCATTTGCATCCACTACCCTCTTTTTAATAATGTGACTTATTTATATTATATCATTATACCATCATCATGCAAGTAGCTGTATTTCATTGCCTGCCACGATCACTTCCAGTGTGTATCTGAATCTCCACTACATGACATTTTGCTGGTCTTTATTTCCAGGGAATGTGAACAAAAAGTCAAGAAAGTTTATCTTGGTAATGTTAATATCTTTAATCCCGTTTTTGCCTATCAGTTTATCTTGATTTAAATAGGAGACTAGAAACGATTCAAGACAAGAAAGAATGTTAATGCACAGTGGCATTTTCCCATTTCCAGAGATTCCTAGATTGAAAGATTGCTACTACACTAACGACCCGGGGGGGGGGGGGGGGCTTTCTAAGCCTAGCCAAGTTTTTCCAAAAGAATAATGATGTCCTGTTTCCAAATATGACATTGGGGGCCAGCATTCAATAGTCATCTCTGTCCTTAAGGGACGTGGGTGCCAGTTCTGGTGTAGGTTGCATTTAAACTGGGTAATAGACAAACTCAGCTTCACATGGATAGGAAGTTTGTTCCATAGGACAGGCAATCTCTAGGACACATACATGTCTTTCCAGCATGTGACAAAACTATTGTTAGTCCTTCTGAATAATGTAGAATTCTAAATCTGACAGACATAATGATTAGTTTACTGTAGTAAATCCTTGTTTTTCATGTATATGTTGTTTTTAATATTTTCTGTAAACCAGTTGTTGATTGTTTACTTATTTTTGTAAATTATAATCTGTACAACATGCGGAGCTTGTCTCCTCAGGCCTCTGTTGAAAAGGGGCTACTTAGCTCAGTCAGACAAACCCAGTCAACAACTGTAAAATAAATAACTAACTAAATAAATAAATAAATACATGTTCTGTTTATGCCAGAGACGAAATTCAGGTCCCTAAACCTTATATTTCTGGTACTGTTTGTCTTACGAATATGTAGATTTATAAGTGTGGAGTTTCAGATTCCTTGCAAGCCAGTCATAGATCACCCCTCAGCAATCTATAGAAGACTGAGTAGAGGGAAAGGGCTTTAAGGTGCTCTGCATAAGACAGTTTTTTATGTCCTGTATTATTTTTGTAAGGAACCTTTGAGGTCACTCTAGTTGTGGCATATTCCTGGCCAGGTACATATAAAAGGGAGCATTGTACACTATAACTGGTTAGACATGGGTGCAGTATAGTGGGATAATGACCTATCTGGACCTAGATGCCATGCCCTGTAGGCCATCAGCAGAATCATTTTAATCTGTTCTTAGCTCATAATATATAATGTACTATTTCATGTAAGGGAACCTGAATGATACACAACAGAATTATTGATGTTTGCCTTTGCAAAATTTGGAATGATTGGTAAGCCATCATCTGGGAGAAATACAGTTTATTAGTATTATTAATTAAATGATGGCAGAATGGAAAATAAAGAATAAGGATAACAAAAACAAAGGCAAATACCCTGTAAAGGCGGCAGATAAATCCTGCAATTTAAGTATTGTGTACAATAGATACTTCACAAAACTATGGTATCTGAAACTTTCCTTCTGATAAGAAACTCTATATAGAAACACATCCAAAATGGAGTTGGATTAGTAAGAACCAACATTCTGGTTAGTATATATGAAGTTAAACTAAATGACATAGGGAGAAAGATGGATTAAAAAGCATAGTGATGGATTGTTTAGGATTATTGAGCCAAATTGTGGGAGGTCATTAAATGGTTAATATTTTATATATTTAGCCAGGTGTTGAGCAAGAACATAACCGTGAGTTGTGCAGGTGCTATGTTAGTTCCAGTTTGAAAGTGTTCATATTGCTTTTGTCTGACCTGTATTGGGATGGTATTCCAAGGCTTGACAACATTGTTCCAAATATTATGAGTTACCTGGTGTGTTGTTTGGCTAACTGTTGGTAAAAAGAAATCATCTGTCAGATTGCAGATCCCTTGAATGATGGTACTACTTATGGATGGACATTTCTCTGATTTATTGACTGTATATTGACTATATATATATATATATATATATATATATATATATATATATATGTGTGTGTGTGTGTGTGTATGTGTGTGTGTGTGTGTGTGTGTGTGTGTGTGTGTGTGTGTGTGTGTGTGTGTGTGTGTGTGTGTGTTTGCGTGTGTGTGCTCGTGTGTGTGTACAATGTATATATTATATATATATATATATACACACACACACACACACACACACACACACACACACACACACACACACACACACACACACACACACACACACACACACACACACACACACACACACACACACACACACACACACACGTGTCTGTGTGTATACATATATAAATACAGACAAGAACTAAGAAACAAAATCAAATCTTACAAAAGGAAGTATTAATTAATATTGCCACCTCTGCAAAAGATAACCACAAAGCCTTCTAGCCTTCTTCAGCTGTGTCATAAACCTTAGACATAATGACCAAGTTCGCAGAGCTAATACATAACAACTAAACTTTCTCATCTGTTGACGACATAGCCAACATGTTAGAAGACACATTCAGTTTTATCTTCACCCCTCAAAACTCCAATGTAACTTTTTTCTGTTTAACAGCACATTGACACCATCTCATCTGATCACGTCTGACTGAGTCTTGAATGCTTTTTCCAAGGCCAAAAAAAAAACAAAAAGAAACATTAGCTTCATGGGTCATGATAATGTTCCAGGCTACCTTCTCACCAGCATACACTGTCTGGTAGACTTACTACTATTCAGTCTCAGCCTCTCCACTTGATTCATGGCATAGGGAATGAAGAACTACAATACTCATCTCACTCCACAAGGTGGCTCTACTAATGATTCTGGAAGCTACAGGCTTATAATCCTCATCAGCTTTATCTACAAAGCAATGAAACACATCCTTACAGGACTTATTAACAAGGACATAGACAATCTACAAGCCCTGGACTCAAGCTAGTTTGGTTTTGTTAAAGGCAGATCCTGCTTCCTAAACCTAATGAGCTTCTTTGAGCAAGTTACTGATGCATTAGACTCAGGCAAACAGGTTCACACTGCCTTCCTGGACCTAGTCAAGGCTTTTTATAACATCCCACATTGTGGCATTACTGATAAGCTAATCAACGAGTCTGACGAGTCTGATTTGTAAAGCTATGGAACGCAACATCATGGAACTGATTAACAAAGATATAGGAAATCTCCAAACTCTAGACTGCATGCAATTTGGCTTTGTGAAAGGGAAATCATGCATGCTCAACCTGGTTGACTTCTTTGAGTCAGTCACCAGGGCTTTGGATGGAGGTAAGGCAGTGCATACACCATACCTTGATCTGGCCAAGGCCTTTGATACCATTCCTCACTTGGGAATTATTGATAAACTCACCAAACTAGGCATCAACCCCTATAGCACTAGGTGAGTTGCAAATTGGCTCACGGAACACACAGTCTGAAAGTAGCGGAATCCAAGTCAGACTGCCAACCAGTCACGAGTGGAGTCCCACATGATTCGGTCTTTGGTATTCTCCTGTTCGGTATCTACTTGTCAGAAGTTCAGGCCATCACAAGGGACTCTGGCTGACCAAGTTCACAGATGAATGTAAGCTGGGAGCCATTATTAACTCCCCAAGTGATGCAGACAACCTACAGAAAGGCCTCACTGAGAACAATGACTGGTGTTGAAACCATGGTCTTAAGCTTAATGTCAAAAAAAGGCGTCATCATCCCTTTGGTAAAAACTCAGTTCCCCACTAATTACCACATCAATGGGAGCCCACTGAACACTGAAGGCGTTATAAGAGATTTAGAGATGCAGGTTGACAGCAACCTCTCATTCGACCACCACATTGCCACTGTGGTCAGAAAGTCCTTCTATTTGGCACATCTTATTACCAAGGGTTTTGCATCCAGGAAGAAATAGATCATTGTCTTTCTCTACTCTTTACTCATTAGACCAATCATTGAGTATGATGCCCCATTTGGCATGTACCTCACTAGACACCTGCAATAGCTGGAGAGGCCAAAGAAGTACCCCACGAAGAGGATCCTAGGCATTAAACACATGCCCTACATGGACAGACTCAAAAGATTCCAGCTATTCTCTGTCTCCTATCACCTACTTAAAGGTGATCTCTGCTTGACTTATAAAGCCATGTCTGACCCGGCTCTGTTAGAAATGCTACATCTAAAGATATCCCAGTCCCACCACACCACATGCTCCAGAGACCTCAACCTCATTATCACAATCAACAGAACATGCTGGAGGGACAGGTTCCTCACCAAGAGAATGCCCATGCTCTGGAATAGACTTCACATACATGTCAAGGAGAGCACCTCGCTGTCCCTCTTCAAGAGAAATCTTGATGAATGGATAGGTAATAAAAAGTTCACCCTGGGGATCACTCCAGTGGATCTACTTGATAGTGGCACTAGAACCTAATGTTGGGTGGCATGATGTCAGGGCACTTCCATGGGATAGGCTTGTAAAAGCTCCAGGGCCATTAGCCTTGTACACACTTATGAAATTATGAACCTGAATGTAAACCCTTATATGACACACTGTATGGCAAGCTGGGTAACAAGACAGACCCAAACTTGTTACTGTTGGAGGCACCTTGTCACTAGAAAGAGTAGTTACCAGTGATGCCCTCAGGGATCAGTTCTGGGATCACTTCTCTTTGGTATTTGCTGACATCAGGTGCTTGTGGCTGACCAAGTCTGAAGACGACTACAAATTTGGATCTGTAATTAACTCCCCATCTGACTTCCAGATTCTTCAGAAGGGGCTAACAAGCACCAAAAATGGTGCATGAGTCATGGCCTAAAAGTAAATGCCAAGAAATGCAGTTTGGTGTACTTTGGCAAAGCTGAGCAGCCATGCACCTGTCACATAGGTTACACCCCTTTGAAGGTTGATGTAGTCATTAGGAATAATAATAAAACTGAAGCAAACTATATAAAAACAAGAAACAGTGTGGTAATGAATAAAACAACCACAGCTAATTTATTATGTATAGCACTTTTTGTTTGAATAAAATAAAATAAAATATCAGTCATTATGGATCTGGATATTTTCATTGACAGTGTGCGTTCCTTTAATCATCACATATCCACTGTTATTAGGAAATCCTCTTACCTAGCCAGACTAATCACCAAGGATATATTTTCCACACCTATGGATATTTTAATCCCTCCCTACTCATCCTTCAACAGGCCTGTAATAGAGTATGATGGTCCCTTTGGTATGTACTTGTCTAAACATATGACTCATCTTGAGAGACCACAGGGTTTCCTCACCAAGGGAATCAATGGCATATTTTGCTAGAGCTACTCGTATCACCTAAAATGTTCCCTCTCCCTCTCTCTCTTTTTTATGTTTCTACAGTTTCTTGAGAGGTGGTCTCTTTCTTGCCTTGAAAGATCTATTCCTATACAGCTTCCTACATATCTAAAGAAACTAGTAACACGCTAAAGCACCCACTCAAGAAATGTTAAGTTCCTCCAAAACATAAAAAGGATCCAGTGACGAGACAGACATATCCTAGAGAATCCCTCTTTTTATGGAAAAGATTTCCTTCATATAGAAAGCAAAGTAACTCTAGGACTCTCTATAAGCATAACATAAACAAATGGATGGGCTCTTATAAATATATCCTGGCTTTGGCCTTTTAAGCCCTCATTTCAAGAGGTCAAAACAAGCATACATCTCAACTGTACAGATTTTTACACAATGCCCAGATTTTTGCCTCATATTTTTAGACTGTTCCTTATAAAAAATTAACCTTTTTTTCCTGGCAAAGTCTAGGGGATTGAAGTTGCTAAGTAAAAATAGACATCAGACTTCATATCATTCATAATTTTTTTGTTAATTCCAAACCTGCTACTCTATCAATTTTCTAAGTTCATAAAAGAACATAGAAAATCTGTCCCTGATTTTGGGATTTGGGGTATGAAAAATAGGTATACATTAGTCACAGCAGTGGATACCTATGATTACCTATGATTTTGAATATTATGATTATGCCAAAATTGATTATCTGGTCTGAATCAATAGCCTATGACTCTGAACCTACAAACAAATTATTACTGTAGTAATCCTCAGAAGTTTCCAACTTTCTTACTTTTCTGGAAGTGTTCCTGTTACTTTAGTCTTAGTGCTAGGAGAAAATTACAGTTGTGTGTAATTATAGTTTATGTTAAAAGAATTATAGATTTAGGAAATGTGGGGAGATGGAGGGACTGTTTTAGTAACACCTCTTTTGTATTTGTCTACTAATTCAATTTACAAAAGCTGGTCATTGTCTGATAGTAGTCTTAAGATTTCAGCCACACTTACCTTGATATTAAGTGATTACAAAGCTATACATTCAAATTAAGTTTTGACTACCTTCTGTATATAGAAAATAATGAAACAAGTGGTCAGCTGTTGAAATACTTAATGCAGAATACAAATGCAGTAAGAACCAGACTGATGTCTTTAGGCATTTAGCTAATGGAAGGAAATAAAACTACAGATAATGCTGAAATACTAATAGCCTTTTGTGTTGTTTTCTGCTCATTTTTGGTTACATGCCATTTGTTCAGTACTACATGACAAAAATAAATAGGCATTATATTTGCTGCCACAAAATGAATCTCTTATCTTTATTAAACAATTCATAAGGACATTTTTTCTGAAAAAAAATATTATTTTTTTGCAAGGAAAACAAGATGGATATACTTGGAGTTAGCTAGAACATGATTGATGTACCCCGAGTTATCCAGAATATGCTTGATATACTTGGAGTTACACGGGATATTGCAAATCAGTCAGAGGACACTACATGCCACTCACTTATTTCATTCCTTACAAAACTTGCAACATATTTTACACAGATAAATTAAAATTATTCTCCCTTGTTTCTTTATGCTACTTGGCATGAGATGTTTTCCACACTAAAACATATTTCTTTACACATCAGCTCTGCAATGTAAGCATTTTGCTAGATAAAAACATATATTTAAAGACTGCATTTACTTCTCTTTAGTAATTTACCTTCTGTACATGGTAAAGTGATTGCATCATCCATACACAGGTAGATGCAGTGTCAGCTGCTCTTATCTAAAGTGCTAATGCAGATAACTGTATACATTTAGAAAGCCTGCAATACTGTGCAACTTCTCAAAACTGATGACAATTTTAGGGATCAACATTGTTTTACCTCACAGTGATGACCTGTTTTTTCTGCACAAGAGTAGCTGTCAAGTACATTCTGCTGTTTTTTCAGGAATGCAGTAATACCTGTTTGAGAATGCTGTTGTCATAGCCGGCTTTAGGCACAAATGAACCCTGCGGTCACTGGGGGGTCCCTGTTCCTGGGGAGTCCCAACCAAGGCAAGTTATCTTATCTTGACATTTTTTTTTACATGACTGTCAAGCCTGCAAAACCTAGTACAGCAATCTTGTATACTTAATAAACCAGGTGGGTAATAATAACTCTTATTTATATCTCCATTAAAATTCAAAGATATCTCTGGTTATAGTAACAGAATTTTATCAAGTAAAAGGCTTCCCAATTCCAGTAAATATTTTACCACTGACATAGTGCTTAGTAAAACTCTGCTGGTGACCATTGTGTCTACTAAAACTAATAACATGTCCAGCTTTAGGTACCTGCAATACCCATGGCTGTGGGGGTGTGGGGGTGGCCTCAATCATCCTTGACTGCTTGGAGGCCTTGCAAAAGCTGCTGCTGGTTGGGATAAAATGAAAAGAAAAGAATGTATTCATTTTCCGATTGTGATCTTTTACCTGAATAGGGCTGTGATGTGACCCTTTTAGGATAAAACTGAAAATGAACATGAACAAGGTAAGCACTAGAGATATCAGCAGCTCAGATTGACCAATTTCAGTGTACCCCTTGGATTTTAAGGAGACATGATGCTGCCAGTCTTCAGGGATGTTTTATTTTTCTTTCAGGGAGTTTTATAAATACTGGCAGAACACCAGATACTGCAACTCTCAACTTCTTTGCTGAAGAATTCTATGCAATGCCAAAATAATAGCAGAATAAAGACACATAATTAGGAACATGTTTTAAATATTACTCTAATTTGCTTAAAACATTAATAGAATAACACCTTTTTCATCAACATAAATTATTGGACAATAAGAAGTCAAAACCTCTGATGTTTGCATTTATTGACTGTTTGTAATCCTGAATGACTTACCAACAAATAAAACTATTTATGAAGGACAGGGCAAAATTATGAGGCAACAATCAGGGATGGATATCAGGGACAGTGACAGGTATGCATTTCTCCTCAGTGAGGTAAATAAAAATGACTTACCCTGCTGTGATTTGATGACTGCTAAACAACAGTCACTGATCTGGTGTGGCAGTACCAGTGTTGCACAATGTATGCTATTTGCTGAAATAAGTACAAAACTATTATTATTATGGCTTATGTATGTGTGTATTTAAAAAATATCACAGATTTTTATCTGTGCACCCATGCAATGATGTCAGGAAACATAAATTATTCTTCTGGATATCAGTAAAAAATGCAGCTAGCAAGTAATTATGTTTGAAAAGTAAGGCATATAATGTATCACATAACATTGAGACACTTAGATCTTCTAGGAATTGGGTGGCCTTCACTCCTTAGTCTGTATAAATGAACGATCATCCTTGACTGTGTGGGGGGCCCCACAAAAGTTTTTGCTGGTTGGGGGAAAAATAAGGAAAACAAATTTATTAATTTTCTAATTACACTCTTTAACCTGAACAGGGCTGTGATATGACCCTGTTAAGATAAAGCTGATAATGGCCTCTGCGCTCAACTGCACCCATTTTAAAAACATCCAAGTGCAGATATATTTTGTAAGGGGGTGTGTGCTAGGGATTGTGTGGTTATCACTTATTTAATTCTCATCACAGTAAAACCTTAAAGACGTGTACAGGAGGTCATCACAGCATGTGCTGGGACTAGTGACCGTGTTGTCATTGTATTCTTTATTTTTCTTACAGGTCTCAGAAGTGTACAAAGAAGGTTACAATAGCTTGTGTAGGGGACGTGTACTGTCTAGGAGCAACACAATACAATACATTACTAAAATGATTATTTTTGTTCACTTTCCTCATAATCACACATCAGGCATCTATACAGGTGGCTGTGGCTGCATTTGGGGGGGTGGGGTTTAGGAGTTTGGAGTAATGAAGTATGCTATGTATATGTATATGTATATGTATATGTATATGTATATGTATATGCATGCCAGCAGTCACTTGAAATACATGACTGTAGCAATTTGAACCTTTGCTTTCATCCCAGTCTAACCCCACATGGATGCATAGGAAATGGGGGGTTAGGGAGGCAGGCATATTCACAAATAGGACCTGTGTAGCCTCACAATAATTTGCTTCTTAGTTTATTGTGAGCTACTATTTTTTCACCTTTGAACATTAAGCTTTGGGCACAACTGATGTCTTCCTTAAAATAAAAAAAAACAAAACAAAATAAGACTGAAATTCTTCTCTTCCTCATGATTTTTTGCCCAGGCCACCATTAAATTAAAAGATTAAGAAAGTGATCTAAATGTATCGCAGTGTATCTATAACACCATGGCTAGAAAGGTGTGTTGACAGGATGCTAGGAAAACTAAAACTGAACAGCAACAATGAACTTATTTCCTTATTCATAATTTCTGTTCAAGTCATTATTGGATGAAAAGGCTATGTAAAAAAAAAATAAAATGCACTTCAGAGAGTATTGAATGCTGTGGCTTCTTAAAATAAATAAAGAGTAAGGCAAAATGTGAAAAAAAGGAAGAAAAACATTCATGTGTGTGGTATGGATAGCTCAGGATGGGGGGTGGACAGAAGGGAGCACTGGGGGATGTGTGTAGGTAGGTTGGGGTGGGGGGGCCTAAAACAGTAGGCATTAGCTAAGGTACCATTTCACCTAAATCCAGCTCTGTACATAGAGTTGTTGTAATGCATCATTGTTGCAGCTAGATCCCAGTGACTATGAATGTCTCTCTGAGATGGGCCAACGTACTGTGGTACACAGTGCTGTTGTAATGTAAGAACACTGTTGTTACAGTTCACAATGTGCGTACTACTGCTGAAAGTTTGGGGTATGAGCTAAAAGGTAGTTTTGGATTGGTGGCAGAGTGATACTTAGTCTGGAAGTGCCTAGTGGGCCCTTAACATGACATTTGCTGGGTTCCTCCAAAATGCTAACATCAGGCCTGGCTGTTGAAATACAGATCAACAATGAATTGCAGCAAATCCATTATGATAGGTGATGTTACAACCAGCTGTTACCTAGGCAAGATGTAACTATATACTGCCAATTATGAGCTATTTATTTTGGGGGTTGTGGGTTAGCATAATGGTTGAAGACTTTACCTCACGATCACAAGATACACAGCTTGTTACCTTTGGTAAATGACTGGTTATTGAGTACGTGCGTAATGGGCTGTAGACAGACTGACTGCCTAGTATGAACCTATGAGTCATAATGAAACCAGCTGCTGGACCTCTCTTATTCATTTGTGCAGATCTTTGTGTTCAAAATCAGCGATTAAAAAAGGAGAAATCAAACATACTGAAATGATCAGATTAGTAAATATATGTTCAAAAGAAAATATATCACAGAATTTATAAAAGCTCTTTAGCAAAAAATGATCATAAAAGTGAATATCAATTAAAATAGTTAAAAATACTATACACTAAGGGCAAAAGTATTAATAAAATGTTTTTTCTACAATGCGGGTTCCCTCATTAATACAAAAGTCCATTGCTAGATCACTAAACCATAGCAGAATAACACAGAATGTACAATACAAACACAGCACATTCATTTTTGAAGTATCTACAATGTACTTTATTTCATCAACTATTCATTTGTGTAGTACAGAAAGTACTTTTTTTGACAAATCACACTCAGATAAACATAATGCAAAATTGATGAAACTATAAATAGTACTGTAGACATGTATTATGAGCTCAGATATAAAGCTGGGTACTTTTCTGTAATACTTTGGGGAGGATTAAATGAGTTGCTATGCTGTATTCAGGGCTAGTACTCAGAAAAGACCATGAAGAAAGTTTAATGTGCAATTCAGAAATGATGGAAGATAAAACTGTGCATCTGCAGATATATTTCTGCATTCCACATATAGTAATGGTGCTCAGAACATGTACAGATGAACAACAAAATAGCAATAAGGCCTCGTTTATGATTCAGTGAGCACTATAGTGCATATTGTCAGTGGTACTACTCAAAAGGATTGATCTATTATCTGTACAGACAGTTGTTTTCTGAATTGCTACAACCCTTTGCTATGCCACACAGTTGGCCCCATGTGTGTGTGTGTGTGTGTGTGTGTGTGTGTGCGTGTGTGTGTGTGTGTGTGTGTCAAAATATAAATATCTTAAGTCTATACACAAAAATCTTGTAACAAAAGCATCTAAAGAACACTAAACATGACACAAAGCAGCAATGACCCACAATGTTACCAAAATTCTAAGATTCCCCCAGTGTTATGGCATAGAAGGATGGAGCCCTGATTGTGCCCTGGGATGGAGCACTTTGTCATACACACCTCCATGGTTGAAACACTTACTGGTGGAGCTCCTGGTTAAATGGATATGCTGTCTGTGGGCAGT
Organism: Protopterus annectens; assembly: GCF_019279795.1. Classification (NCBI taxonomy): domain Eukaryota; kingdom Metazoa; phylum Chordata; order Ceratodontiformes; family Protopteridae; genus Protopterus; species Protopterus annectens. The sequence goes on along the minus strand of NC_056746.1, from coordinate 728,877,697 downwards.
TCTGTTTTTTTGCTGGACACAGAGGTATGGAGAATTACACTGTGCGTCTATTTCATGTCTTCCGTTTGGATGCCAGTGGCACATACAGAATGGAGGAATGTGGGTAGGACATAACAAAAAATCCATGATGGATGCCTGGATTTAAAATCAGTTCTCACCATGGTTTGGACAAATGGGGAGGAGCTAGCTCTCATCCAACAGGGGAGGAATGGATCATATAGATGATATGTTTAGTGCAGTGAGTGTACAACAACAGTGGATTCATAAATAACCTAAGGACAAGTTAGATAATTCTTTTTTTATTTACTTTTTTATATTTACTGAGAAGAGAACAGACTTTATGTGTGCTAAATAAAGAGCACATGCTGACGGGAGGATGTGCTGTATTGAATCTTTTTGAATGATGGCCCCATGACATGATTCCTATCTTGTCTAAATATGTTGAATCTTGGGGCAGAATTTCACTGCCAAAGCTGATAGTGCTTAGCCAATACAGGATGTCAAGGATGCAATGAAAATCCATCCATGCAGCAATGACAAATTGTTTCAGATATAGCAGACATTAATATTTACCACATTTATTGCAGTCCATTCCATTAGCTTGGTGACAGAGGTAAACAATTAAGTATCTAGTCTGCCCTTTAGGTGAATTCAGCATTCTACTTCCTCTACAATCCTACTTTCCCCTAAAGTTTTTCTATTTGTGCATTCAACTCTTGAATTCTTCTTTGTTTTCCCTGTACTCCTTATATTGGTCCATTCCATGTATTCACAATGCTGACTGCGAAAAATTACTTTTGCAGATCCATGGAACAGTAAAGGCTATACAGTCTAGTTCACTTATCCCCTCTCATCTGTCCAGCCTTCTTTTCAGGATGACTCCATCATATCTCCATAAAATATTCCTGTACATCTATACAATTTCTACTGTCTCTTCTGGACTTCACAGAGGAGAGCTCCAACTCCTCTCGTCTCTGGATACCTCTTCTTTACTGCATCCTATGCCATATTTTATTGGCTTTCCTCTGAAGTTCTTCCACCTCTTTGCAGGGCAACTCCTTGCATGGGTTCTAGAACACCATACAGCACTCAACAGATGACCTAAACAAGACCAGAAAGAGTGGAAGCATTACCATTTTGCTTCTGGAGTTTATCATCCTGAAGCTGTGCTCATATTCTGTTTCCACCTGACACTGCCTTCTCATTTTTCTTGTGGTGATCAGTGGTAGGTATGATCATCACCCAGACATTATTTTCCTGACCTGCTACAAACAGTGCAGTTCATTCCATGTGCATACTCTCAGTCAGCCCTTCTAGATATTTCCTTAGTCAGTTACCATGCATCCGACATTGATTTATTTATTTTATATATATTTACATTTGTTTACTGGGAAACTCCGACTGGACACAGGTCCTTTTTCAGTGGCAGCCTGGGGAGAAAAGCTCCACACAAAGATACAATTAAGTACAGAATTAATAATAAAAGTTAATAAAATTGATATAAATGCATGTAAACAATGCCAGCAAAAGCCATAATCAGAAAATATGACTGAACATAGTTACATGAAGGACAGTGGATATACAGGGTCTATATTATATAAGTGAAAGCACTAAATTGCGAATGCTATATAATCGACCAACTAACACTGAAAAAACAAAATGTCGAAAAAACAGATCAGAAATTTTTTTCCCAGGGAAAAAAAAATCGCTGATTCATAAAAAAAAAAAAAAAAAAAAAACACAAAATAAAGTGGGGGGGCTTCGCCCCCACACCCCCCTACTTAAATATACCAACACACCACAGTGAAGGAAATGGCAAAGTCCCGAAAACGTGCTTTCGAGATTTTGCCATTTCGGTTAAGTAGGTTTGATTAAGCAGCATTCAGAATTTAGTGCATTCGCTGACTTAATAGGGACCCGATATACATGGACTATGCATATATATATATATATATATATATATATATATATATATATATATATATATATATATATATATATCTAGCCAGATATAAAGCCATGTTTGGTGAGATGGAGAAAGCAGGTGCAGAGACTAGGAGGAATAGTAGGGGAAGATTAAGGAGTGAGACAGTATACAGGGTAGGTAGTATAGGTGGAAATGGATGCTGGGTAGATGCCTTAGGTAACTGTGATCAGTTCAGCAATTAAGGAAGTTAAGAAATACACAATACTGCCAGCACCAGCATATGAAAGATAGAAATGAAACATTCCAGGTGTCTAAGTGGCTGGGGGGAAGGGGACAGTAGAGAAAGAGGGTCTCTAGTCTGGATTACAGCAAGGGCATAACCAGTGATTTTTTAAGTGTGTTTTTAGCACAGCTTTGAAGTGGTTGCATGATTGTATAGAGATTATTGAGGGTGGGAGATTGTTCCATAATTTGGATATTATGATGGAGAAATATGCTTCCCCAGCTGAGTTATTGGCTTTGGTTACTTGAAGTTGATTTTTTCTGTTGGAGCATAGTGGTCTGGTGGTACAGTAGGGCTGGAGTAGATTTTGGAGGATGAGATTTTAAAGGGCTTGTTCACTAACTTGTGTACAAGGGAGAGTTGATTTAGGTGAAGGAGTTGAGGGAGTTACAGTCATTCAATTTCAGTAAGTGATATACAGTGGTGACTGTGATAGGTTGCTCCAGTGGCAAATTTGGTGATTTTGTTGTAACAAGATTAGAGTTTATTTAGGTTGGTTTGTCTTAGTTTGGTAAATATTGGAAAGGCGTAGAGTAGGGTGGAGATGAGGTGGGAATTGGCAACTGAGATTCTGGCTGTTTTGGTGAGGAATTGCTTATTTCTGTACAAAGTCCCTAGTTTTTTTGTGAACTTTTTTATTGTCAGAGAAATGTGAATGTCAAATATGAGACATTTGTCAATTTCAACACCTTGTAGTTTGGTATGTTCTGTTGGGGAGATGATGGTGCTGTTGTTGGCTGTAATATTAAAGTGGGAGTTGGTTAGGTTTGATTTTGAGGGGTGGAAGATGAGGAGTTTCGTCTTGTTTGGGTCAAGTATTAACTGAGCATTAGATATCCAGGTTTCTACAGAGGTAAAGGCCTCCTGAGTATTCTTTTGCAGTTCAGGTAGGGAATGGGCTGAGCAGATGATGGTGGAGTAATCCGCGTACTGCATGAGAGAGGCCTGTTTGGTGGCAGTGTATAAATTATTGGTGAAGAGTGAGAAAAGTAGGGGTCCAAGGATTGATGCTTAGGGGATACCGAGTGAGACAGGGAGTTGTGGAGATATGTCATTATACCAGACAATGGATTGTAGGCAGCCATTTAGGTAGCTATGAAACCAGTCAGTAACTGATTGGGAAAAGGATAGATTAGTGAGAACAGAGATAAGATGATTGTGCGAGATCATGTTGAAAGCCTTGGATATTTCAAGGAAAGTTGCAGAGGTGTATAAGCCATTGTTTTTGTGTTAAAGGATAGTGTTAGTGAAAGAGAGTGAGGTGGTAGTAGTGCTATGGAATGATCTGAAGCCATGTTGTGTGCTGGAGAGGAGGTTATTAGTCAGGAGGTAATCTAGGACTTGAGAATGAATACATCTCTCAAGTACCTTGGCAAGTGGGGAGAGGATAGCTATGGGACGGTAGTTGGACAATTTTGTGGAGGGGCCACCTTTGTGGAGGGGAATGATGCAGGATACTTTCCACAGTGTAGGGGCATAACATTCTGATAGGGACCAGTTAATCAGGATTGGAACTGGATAGGCTAGGGTGTCGGCTGCTATTTTTAGGTATTCACAGGGGAGATTGTCGGCAGCTAGTTTAGTTGGTTTAAGTTTTGATAGAAGTTTTTTTATGTTGGAGGTAGGAACTGGAGCAAATGAAAAGGTAGTGGGCAGATTATTAGGAGTTCATGTGGGGAAGGAGGGGAGGGGGCTATGTTGTTTAGCTAGAGATAGAATGGTTTCTGTGATTTTTTTTGTTGAATGAGGAGGCAATACTTTCAGAGGAGGGGAGAGTGTTATGTGGAGGGGTGCCAACTTTACCTGGGTGGAGAATGAAGTGTATGGAGGATGAGAATTGTTTGGGGTTGTGTTGGGAGGAGTTAAGGGAGGAGTGATAGTATTGGGTTTTGTTCTGTTTTATTAGCTTTTTGAATCTATTGTGCAATTCGAGTAATTCTTGTCTAGCAGAGGGACTTTTAGTTTTGCATCTGTGATCCCAGGCTCTGTCTCTGATTTTCATTATTGACCTAGTGGATTTCTGTAGCCATGGGGATTGCTGGGCTTTGACTCTGATAATTTCTATGGGGCATGAGTATTTAAGATATTTAGGAAGGTGCTATTGAAGAATTGATCTGTGTCATCCAGCTTGAGGTACTTTAGAGGGGTCCAGTTACAATTTTTTAAGGGATTAGATAAATGTGAGTTGGTTAAATTTTACCTTGTTACATATTTGCCAATAGATTATGTGTTTATCACAGTATTGGTGGCATTTCAGTAGGATCTTGTTACATATTTGCCATTAGATGATGTATTTATCACAGTATTGGTGGTGTTTCAGTAGGAATGTTGGGGTGTGGTCACTGAGGCTGACAGGTAGGCAGCCAGCTAAATATGATTGATGGGTTTTATTTACTAGTATCCAATCAAGAGTAGAATATTTGCTAGAGTTTTTATTTATCTGGGTGGGTGACTGGATAAGTTGGGAGAAAACGTGTAGGTTTAGGTGATGGGCTGGATGGTTGTTGCTGCAGGATAGCCAATCGATATTAAAATCACCTAGAATTATGGTTTCTTGGGGAAGGTGATGGTTAGACCAACTGAGGAGGTTGTCTAGTGGAGGGATGTTATGACAAGGTGGGAAGTAGCATTCCATGATGTTTATTGTTTTGTTCGGGTTTAATTTGAGGTTGGGATATAGGATTTCTTCATTACCAACATCTGTGTTATCAGTAAAGCAGTAGAGACCCTATTCTCTGTTTCATCAGAGATGCCTTGTGTATACTTGACCAAGGAGAGGTCTGCAGCAGTATAGTAGTCACATTTTTTGTAGCAAACATAACCCATGAAATCTTTGTCTCCCATCTACCCTACAAAATACTGCAAACCTAGTGAAGCCCAGCTGCACGCACCAAAAAAAAAAAATCTTAATGCAAGATCATAAGTGCATAACTTGTTGTAGTGTTTTTTGCTCATAGGGTCTTCTAGGAACACAAATTCCACAACTGATGGATTATACACATCTGGACCTATTCATTTTTCAAGATTCCTTTTAAATATGTCTAGATTGAATGAACTCATTATTATAGTTCATGAATTATTCCTTAGAATGTGTAATTTCTGAGAAATGTAAGGTTGTTTTTTGTGTACTTAAACCAACAGCAAATTTTAACTTCTTATGCTTTAAAGATTTTTACAACTGTTGATGTGAAGATTTAGTAACAATCTGAATTCCACATTCTTTATGGCTTTAAAAGCCAAAATCATCCTACCTATGTAGTGCCTATAATGTAGTGAATACAAACTAGTTACCCTGCATCTCTCTTGATAATTTAAATTTGAGAACCACAGACATTCTAGGTGAACCTTCTTTGCACATATTCCAGTCTGTTCAGGTCCATATCTCTGTACATACACAATTAATTCAATCAAAAAGAGTTTGATGGTTGAGCAGATTAAATACTATACTAAATGCAAAGGGTCAAGCACAGAGTTCTGGGGTCAACTTAGGTTACACAGATAAAGGGCAAACCATGACCTTTAAGAACCACACTCCGTTTCCTTTCATAAATATAATTAATTATCCAGTTGATTATATAAGAATTATAATCTAAATCCAATAATACTTTACAAATAGAAAAATAAAAGATGGAATAAAAGGTCTTAGTTAAGTCCAAAAATAAGAAAGGTTTAAATCCATGGCCATAGCTATTTGTGCAGGAATTACATACGGTTAGTTATAACAGATCCTCCTTAAAGAAACTGTGTTGATGCAATTCAATTATATCAAGGCAGTTTGTTTCATAGGTTCATAAGTTCATAAGTAAGTACTAGGCTAGCTGCCCCTGCAAGCAATGTTAAGCCTAGCCAGATGTCCCTTTTTTGTTTTAACAAGTAGAAACATATTTATTAAATCATCACTTACGACATAGGCAACCCCTTTTTGTGCTTGAAATTACCTATCCCATTTGGTAATTGTCAGAAAAATATGTATTAATGTGTGTGCTTAATGCCAATTCGAAACTAAATGAGTTAACACATTTTTCATTCTATTTTATATGCACTATTTTATATACAACTTAGTTTTATATGAGACTAAAAGATGCTTTTGGAACTGCAGTGTGCTTTCTGAAACTTGCAAGATGCTCTCTGACCTAATAACTGCTAGCACAGCAAAATTCATGTTTATGCCTTTTGGAAATGTACTTGAGAAGCAGGTGATTATCTGCTAGGTCAGGAAGCAATGAATGAACAATGTCATATTCTATAATGTAATGATTTTGAACAATTAGCTCTGTTCGAAGTATGAGAACACGCACAGCTGCAGAAGGAAGAGATAAAACAGACAAAGGACTGTTGGAGAAATGAACTGCAATATATACTTGCTTTGTGCTCAAATTAACCATAGTACCTTGAATGGTAACATTGCATATATCTAAGCGGTGGTAGCCAAGGCCACGTTGTTTTTCTTAGGAAGTTTCTCACAAAAATTGATAGTACAAGCAGAATTTTACAAAAACAATCACTACGAAATGATGATGTTAAAACTTGTGATTTACTACGTCAGCTTGGTAGGCAATGTCTTATTAGAAAATGTATAAAAATGCTTGCATTTCCTGATTCTAGTCAGACAAACTCTGTATTAGCACATTTTTGTCTCCTTGCTGCAAGATTAAAGTGCCTTAACCTGAACCTACCGTGTATTGATCATTTTTAAAGTATATTTTTCCTTTGACAGATTGGTCCTTCAAGCCGGAAATAATATCTCTCACTCTAGCTCAGGTCAGATGGGCCCAGTGGCATGAAGCCATATGGGGAAGAAGCCACATCGGTTCTTCTGCTTTGAAAGACCTCCGACTGAATTGTCGTTCAAAAGAGGCCAGCCACTGTTTCGGATCTGTGATTGGAGGACGAGTCAACGTTCCGGTGGGATCAAAACACGGAGGCTCAGGTAAGGAGGAATTTACCTTTTTCTGTTTTAGATCAGGGACTTGTTACAGTATTTTTGTTTTTGTCAAGTAGATTTGCAAGTGCAGATCAGGGACAAAAAAGATTGCTGTCTTGTCATAGATCAGGGAAACAGAATAGGTGGCAGTTATTCTAGATAAACTGTGAAAAAGAGTAAGTCGTGGTACCACGTGATAAAAAGGGTTACGTAACAATTTCTAACTTAGCTAAGACAACATGGGAAATCAGTGCACAAAAAGTTCCCAAGACCCACCCTTAACCGAAGACGCAAAATATATGCAATTACAGCGTGCCGATAATGTTAGGTATTATAAAAAAATGGGTTAATACATACAAATTTGATGGTAATTTAGATAAACCTTCACTTATTAAACTTGTTAGACAACTTAAAACAGACACAAAAGGTCAGCTAAAAAAGCAATGACAATTAGGAGTCCCTCAGGCACACAGGTGGCTTGAGGAGGCAAACCGCAGGGAACAAAAGATTAAAAATTCAAAAGCAATGTTTTTAGATAAAGAAGACAATAACTTGGTAATAGCAACAGCCCCTCCGCCCCCTCCGCTTCCCTTACCAGAATATGAAGCGAGTGGACAAGCTGATCCACCTCCGCTATACCCAGCTGTTCCTGCAAAACCAAAGCTGTTTTTCAGAGATCCTATCGAGACCAGGTCTCGAACTCGCAACTTAAGAGGGGATATTGAATTGTATGAAATAAATAAAAATTCACAAGCTATGAGTGAAGAAGAGATATGTCCACTCATAGAAGTACCAAATCCACAGGCAGGACAGGCAAGACAGGACCCAACTCTTCTAGTATATAGACCGTGGACACCGGAAGACATCCAGAAAGCCACAGAGGGAATTCCCCATCCAAAAGTTAATTTTAGAAAATTCTTAGAAGACTTACAGGGCATGAGGTTAAGTTACCATTTGAATGGAGAGGAAGTAGAGAAAGTAGTCAGACAAATCGTAGGTCCAGATTGGCACATGATCAGTGGCAACTGGAATCCCCGTGACGCAGAGCTTAGACCACTCCCACATAGTAACGCAGAACTGGATAACAGAGTGAAAGGTCTGACAGACCGAATCTCTGAGAAATGGAAGCCTAGGGCTGATTGGACTTGCATTAATCAATGCATACAACAAGAAGGTGAAACAGTTGATAGATATTATGCCAGACTATTAGAATGTTTTAATAACCATTGTGGAATGCAGGTACCTGAAGAAAAAACACATGATTCCCCATATGAGCAGCAGCTAAAGAATGCAGTTTTGAAAGGCAGTATTGCACCCATTAGCAGCTTTATTGCAAAGCACATGGTAGATCATCGTACAAGTAGATTACAGTCATTACTTGAATATGCAAGACATGCCGAAAGGCATTTTAATAGCAAAAAGAAAAAGAAAACTCAAGTATTTGCAGTAGAAGATGGATCAGAAGTCTTTGTAGTACAAACTGGGAAGAAGGGTAAGAAAAATACCCAGGGAAACAAACAATCTGATAAATGATCAGAGGACTTTGAAGAGAGAAAGAAAAGGGGTGTATGTTTTAAATGTGGGAAAAAGGGACATTTAGCAAGGGATTGCAGGCAAAATAAAAAGGTAACCACAGAAGACAAGGAGGGTGAGGACTGACTATATGATAGTCAAGAATCACTGGAAAGGAATAAACAAGAAAAGACAAGTGCAAATGTGATAGAAGGGGTAGAGGACATGATAGAAGAAATAGAGGATGTGCATGAAATCACAGATAATGAAGAAAATGAAATTTTAGACTTGGCATTATTGAGCCTAGAGCTCTACTTAGCAGACACAAAACCGGAAGTTACACTTCTGGTACAGGGGAGGGAAGTTAAATTCCTGTGTGACTCAGGGGCTTCACGGACCCTGATACATCCTTCCAAACTACCAGAAAATTCAGAATCACTTGACTACATATTAGTGAAAGCAGCTAATGGACAGCTGTATCGGGAGCCACTCTCCCACAACATAGTGATAATTGACCCAGTTTCAGGAATGACCCAGAAAAGCAAAATTGTTGTTTCTGCAAAATGCCCGGTGAATCTCTTGGGTAGAGACCTAATGCAGATATTTGGCATAGCCGTAGTTCCAACTATGCAGGGTATGGAAGCACAGCGACAGATTGATACTTTTGTAGTGCGACCGGAGGGTGAAACATTTTATTGGTACAGCCAGGACTTAGTTACGACTGGTCCAGAGGCAGTAACTGAAGAACTGATGAACGTAGCCATCAGTAAATCCCCCACCCTTGACATTGATAAACAGCATTTGTTGCATTGCACTCTATATTACTGTAGCAAACCAGGACCTGATAAAGAATATGAGCAAGAACTGTTTAGAAACCATGCTAACAGATTAGTATTACGAAATTTGTACTGGGACACAGAAGGAAACAGTGTAGTGAGCTGTTCATTGCCCTAGGAATTCTTAGCACTTTACAAATCTAATCGATTACCACATGTGAGTTTGACTAAAGATAAAAATGTGTAGTGGGCAGACCTAGGAGAAAAAGTCACAAAGTGGGAAAAGCAGACAGAGTTAGAACTTTCCGAACAGGGAATACAAAAGCAGAAACTAAATTGGATAATGCAGACACACCCAGCCGTACACTCGCGGGCAAGTGAGGACAGCTGAGTAGCACTCTTACTAGAGGAAGAGGAAAAAGCCTTACGAGACATACCAGAGACTCTCTTGTCAACAGGGAAATCAGATGGAGGACTTATTCGTACAGCAGGACCAGTTACTATCACGCCAAAATCAGCATTTAGACCTCAGAAGAGACAGTATCCCTTGAGAAAGGATGCAGAAATAGGAATCAAACCTATAATAGCAGCCTTACTTAAGGAAGGAGTCTTGATAGAATCTCACGATTCACCATGTAATACACCCTTATTTCCTGTTAGGAAAGCAAACGGAAAATGGAGTATGGTCCAAGATTTACAAGTTGTAAATGATGCAGTTATACCTAGGGCACCTACGGTGCCAGATCCACACACTTTATTAAATGATTTGAAACCCCAACAAAAGTATTTTTCTGTGGTAGATATTAGCAATGCATTTTTCTCAATACCGGTACACCCTGACAGCCAACATTGGTTTGCATTTACATTTCAGGGGAAAAGGTACACATATACATGACTACCACAGGGATATTGTGAAAGTCCAACAATATTCGCACAGGAAATGGCAAGTAACCTGGCGGGATTTATCCCACCAAAAGGCAGTCAGATTTTACTTTATGTAGATGACATTCTGCTGGCATCCCCCACCCAGCAAGAATGCAGAGAGGATACCATAGCATTACTACAATTTTTAGCCACTCAAGGACACAAGATAAACAAAAACAAACTGCAACTTTGGAAAAAACAGGTAAAATACCTGGGATATGTAATATCCAAAGAAGGCAGAATATTAGATGAAGACAGAAAAATAGCAATATTACAAGCACCTAAACCAACTACCAAGAAGGAAATGATGTCCTTCCTGGGTACTACTAACTTTTGTCGGAGTTGGATTCCAAACTATGCCTTGGAATCTGCTCCACTGACCAACTTGATATTTAAAAAGCCTATGGCAGCACAAGATTTATTACAGTGGACACCAGAAGCAGAATCAGCTTTCTGAAAATTGAAACAACTGATAGCTTCTTCATTAGTTTTAGGATTACCAAACTATCATAAACGATTTTTCCAAACTGTAGATTGTAAGCAAGGTTATATGACATCAGTGTTAACATAACAGCATGGGGACAAACAACGCCCCATAGCTTACTATTCATCACAGCTAGACCCAGTGGCGTGATCCCTGCCCCACTGTGTACAAGCAGTAGTCGCAGTGCAATGGCAGTGCAGGCTTCAGCTCAGTAGTGTTGTTCCACCCTCTCACATTGAGAGTGCCTCATGCAGTCACGATTATTTTACTGCAGGAAAAAGTAGCATATCTTTCTCCTGCTAGACATCTTTCCTGTATGACTATACTGTTGAGCCAACCTCATATGACAATTGAACGATGCACAACTTTGAATCCGTCAACCTTGCTCCCAACCCCTGCAGATGGCAAACCACACTGCTGCCTGCAGGAGATTGAGCAAAAGACACTACCTAGAAAAGATCTTACAGATGTTCCCTTGGATGAATGCCGAGGTGACATACTATGTAGACGGCTCGTGCAGGAGGGGTCCTACAGGACAGAATCTAGTGGGGTATGCAGTAGTTTCTGATACTGAGATTTTAGAAGCAAAGTCTTTACCACACAACTTATCTGCACAAGCAGCAGAATTGATTGCTTTAACAAGGGCATGTACCTTGGCAAAAGGTAAACGAGTGAATATTTTTACTGACAGCCAGTATGCTTTTTCTACTGTACATGCTTTTGCGCAGCAGTGGAAAAATAGAGGAATGATAACATCTACTGGTAAACCAATTAACCATGCGCAATTTATTTCAGATTTGTTAGACTCTATTCAGTTACCTCAGAAAGTAGCTATTTGCAAATGCGTAGCTCATACCAAGCAACAGGATAGAATTTCAAAAGGTAATGCGAGGGCTGATACAGCTGCAAAACAAGCAGCTTCAGCTTCAGAAGTATTTCTTTTGAGTGAGGAATTACAACCATCTGAGATTTTAGACTTAGAAATGTTAAAAATAATGCAGACACTTACTACAAATGTAGAAAAACAAAAGTGGATAAAACGAGGAGCAATCCTTGAGAAAGGACTGTGCATCTCCAAAGAGAGGAAACTGATTTTGTCATCTAACTTGTTTAGATATGCAGCTTTGTTGAGCCATGGGCAGTGCCATGTCTCAACAGGAGGGATGGTACAGTTAGTGAATCGAGTGTTTACGACGTATGGATTTACAAACGACACAAAAAATTTTTGTGCAGCATACCATGTTTGTAACAAGCATCATGCACAAGGGGCATTAAAACCTAAGCAAGGGAGTTTCCCTACACTACTGTATCCATTCCATACTATCTGTATGGATTTTATAGAGCTGAACAAATGCGAAAATAAGAAGTACTGCCTTGTCATTATAGATATGTTTTCCAAATGGGTGGAAGCTTTTCCAACTAAAAATCCAGATGCAGCTACTGTTGCAAAAGTCCTCGTTAAAGAAATTATTCCTAGATTTGGCATACTGGAAAAGATTTATAGTGACAATGGCACACACTTTGTAAATCAAACTATACAACAACTAAGCCATTATTTCGGGATTTCTCTGAAAAAACATTGCGCATACCACTCCCAATCTGCAGGATTAGTAGAGAGGCACAATGGGGTTTTGAAAAACAAACTTCGGAAATTGATTAGTGAGACACAAAAGAACTGAGTGCACTGTCTACCTCTGGCACTGTTGAGCATGAGAACTGTTCCAAATGTAAAAGGGTTAACTCCGTTTGAAATTCTGTTTGGGAGGGCATATTATACACCTCAGTGGAAACCTCTCATGCCTGCAGAGCAGGAGGCTGACAGTTCACTTGCAGAGTACATGAGGCGATTTTTGAATAACAAACTTTTGCAGTTAAATTCTGTTTCAGATAAAGAACAAACCAGACCATCGGAAGCAGCAATAGCCCCAGGCACGTGGGTCTGGGTGAAGGTTGTGAAGAAAAAGAACTGGAGTTCTCCGAAGTGGGAAGGACCGTACCAGGTACTACTGTCGACACCCACTGCAGTCAAGATCGCAGAGCGAGCATCCTGGATTCATCTGGCACACTGTAAACTGGTTAAGAACTTTGAACTGGACAAAAACCTTGTTACTGTTGTACAACGAGAACAAAATGACCAGGTATAGAGTAAACAGAGATGCAGAACAACCTCAGAAAATTTGCATGATTATTCTGATAGCTATACTGATAACATTGATCTTTTTGCTGTGGCCTTTCCTTTTCCCAGCCACACGAGTTGAACTGAACAAACGTGATGCATTACTCATAGATGGGCATCCAAACTTTAACACTTACCAAGCAATTAAATATGTGTATGCTGAGACTTTTAATGTTTCGAACTGCTGGATTTGCACAGCTATACCAACAGCATATGGGGGATTATTAATGACTGCTGTCCCCCTAGGGGTCAATGAGACATGGGAAAACTTGATTTTTGATACTACACCTGTGAAATCACAAGTCAAAATAGCATTGTACCTACCTGTTACACAAAAAGGGATTGTATGTTTTTACAAGAATTACACTATTCAGGTGGGTTGGGGCAATTGCAATGTGACTGTTTCTTATAAATGTTATATTAAAGCCAGTAAGACTAAAACTATTTGTGAAACAAACTATGATGCATATTTTGAGAAGATGCATAGAAATGTTGACGAAATACAACATAATCCTGTTCTTTTAAAGCAGCTTTCTATTATTGATAAGAAAATGTTTCATGCAGGGCAAGCTTATATCAATACAAAAGTAGAGAATTGTTGTTTTGCTTGTAGGAAAAAAGCATATAAATGGCTACCTGAGAATTGGTCCGGCAGTTGTTTTTTGGGTTACCTGGTTCCGGCCATACGACACACTGCAGCTTTGCCTCAGGGAAAAATTTGAAATGTCAGAGAGGTCAGCAGTAAACCTAGAAGTCCAATTAAGAGACCCGAGAATCCAGTGGGACGAATCGAAGCAAGGTGGAGAAACCATAACTACGTAAAAAAGAAAGATAAACTGACACACATGGACTTGAGTGACACCATTATATCGTGGGCAGGCATAGCCCCTGCATATGGTGCAGTGAAATTGATTTGGGAGCTGAGAAAACTGTCTAAACTTCTCGAAGTTATGAGCAATGCAACTTTTTCTGCTCTCGAATTTGTGACTGATGAACTGAATGCTATGAGAACTGTGGTGCTTCAGAACCGCATGGCTCTCAACTTCACCCTAGCAGCGAGAGGTGGTACATGCGCTTTAATCAAAGAAGAATGCTGTTCGTATATTCCTGACAACCAGCATAAGATAAACGACCATCTTGAGGTGATCCAGCAAGTGTCGACCATGACCAAACCAGGCCCAAACCCTCTGATGGACTTTTTCGAGAATCTGTTTGGGGGGTGGGGTTCCATCCTAATGAACATCCTGATTGCTATTTGTGTAGGATTACTCCTATTAGGAGCATGCATTTGTTGTGGTCTTCCCTGCATGAAAAAGTTAATCAAAGATTTTATAGACATGTCCGTTTTTGAGACTTTGTATCAAAGTACTGAAACTGAAGAGTTGTTGAAAAGTGAAACACTTTCATAAGTTTAAACTGAATGACTCTCTTAACTGCAAATCCTGAATGGAAGAGGTTAGGAGAAGAAGCAAACTGTTTATCCTTTTGAAAATAGAATTAAAAAGTATTAACAGGGGGGAAATGCCAGAAAAATATGTATTAATGTGTGTGCTTAATGCTAATTCGAAACTAAATGAGTTAACACGTTTTTCATTCTATTTTATATGCACTATTTTATATACAGCTTAGTTTTATATGAGACTAAAAGATGCTTTTGAAACTGCAGTGTGCTTTCTGAAACTTGCAAGATGCCCTCTGACCTAGTAACTGCTAGCACAGCAAAATTCATGTTTATGCCTTTTGGAAATGTACTTGAGAAGCAGGTGATTATCTGCTAGGTCAGGAAGCAATGAATGAACAATGTCATATTCTATAATGCAAGGATTTTGAACAATTAGCTCTGTTCGAAGTATGAGAACATGCACAGCTGCAGAAGGAAGAGATAAAACAGACAAAGGACTGTTGGAAAAATTAACTGCAATCTATACTTGCTTTGTGCTCAAATTAGCCATAGTACCTTGAATGGTAACATTGCATATATCTAAGCAGTGGTAGCCAAGGCCACGTTGTTTTTCTTAGGAAGTTTCTCACAAAAATTGATAGTACAAGCAAAATTTTACAAAACAATCACTACGAAATGATGATGTTAAAACTTGTGATTTACTACGTCAGCTTGGTAGGCAATGTTTTATTAGAAAATGTATAAAAATGCTTGCATTTCCTGATTCTAGTCAGACAAACTCTGTATTAGCACATTTTTGTCTCCTTGCTGCAAGATTAAAGTGCCTTAACCTGAACCTACCGTGTATTGATAATGTTTAAAGTATATTTTTCCTTTGACAGTAATAGATTGGCCTTACAATATCCTATGGTGGATAATTATATATTACCCTTAATAAGAATAATAGGGACCATACTATAGAGAATTCAATGGGTACCATGCATATTTTAAAGCATTTAGGAGCTGCTTCTATCCACTAGTAGCACGGGGGCAGTCTTGGGATAAATTTTCTGCTTACCATCCATGGATGTAACTTGCTCTTTAAAATGGACAAGGATGAACTCTGTTTTATTTGGATGAGGAGTCCATCCCACAGCAGTGATATCCTTTGTGAAATATGCCTGTCCCTCCAAACATGTTGCAGAAGAGATTTAGATCCCTAGACTGAATATTTCTGATCCCATTTGACTTGTTGATGTGCAGTAAATCCATCATTAATGTATTGGAGGATGCCTTGTATGCCAGACATGGGTCATCCCACAGCAGTCTGTAAGATACTGAGTATAGTGACAGTTCTTTGAGTTGGTTCATGTAGGACAAGTTGTTTATGTCTTGTACCCTTTTAGTAAGATATCACTGTGGGCATTCCAGTTGTTCTATGGACAGATACATGACAAAGGAGGCATTATATTTAATGATTGGCCTAATGAGAGCTGAGTAAAGCAGGGCAATGACTTACCAAGATGTAGGCACAATCCCTTTGTTTAAGTTACCAGATCTGGAACAATTGGGTTAACTTGCAGGGGAATATTGTGAATGTGGTAATTCCCAGGGGTAGACGACTTTCCAAAGGATGCAATTATGCATTTTCTGGCATTTAGTTTCAGTCCATAATCTTGACACCAATTATTTATTTGAGACAAACATTCCTGCAGGATGGGTAAATCATATGGGGATTCAGTGTGCTCCTAGCTTACAGTCATCTGTAAACTTAGTCAGCCAGAGTCCTGTGATATTGGCTTTTACTTCATAAAATAGATGCCAAACAGCAGAGGTCCCAGTATAGAACCCTGAGGAACTCCACAGGTGACTGATCTGTTTGTCGAAGTAACTTCTATTTTGATTATTTGTGTCCTATCTGTGAGCCAATTGGCAAACCAGTGGGTGCCATAGGGGCTTATTCCCAGTTTATTTAGCTTTTCTACTATGCTCAAGTGTGGAATTTTGTCAAAACTTTTTGCCAGGCCGAAGTATGTGGTATGTACTATTTTACTTTCATCCATTGCTTTGGTGACCTTTTCAAAAATATCCACCAGGTTGAGTAAGCCTGACCTACCCTTTATGAATCCAAACTAACACAGGATCCAGTCTTTGGAGGTTTCTTATGTCCTGATTGATTAATTCCATGATAAATATTTCCATGGCTTTGCAAATGAGGCTGGTCAGACTTATGGTTCTCTAATTGCCTGGGTCTGTGGAAGGTCCTCCCTTATGCAGGGGAATGACTATTACTGCTTTCTATTCACTTGATACAAAATCTGTATAGAGGCTGAGATGAACAGTGTTGTTTCATTAATAATAAACCCCACTAGGCATATCTCAAAATATTTACAAAAAATGTGGTTATACTAACAGGCCTGTAAGTTGAGATATGAATACTTTTACCCGTCTTTAGTATAGATGTCATATTTGATATTTTCTACAATTGAAGCACAGTTCCATTTAATAACAGTATATTAAAAAGGCCAAATAAGATATGCAGTAGTGTAGGTGTAAGCTTATTAATTAGCTCAGCAGAAATATCCTCTGGCTCCATAGATATATTAATTTTAACCTTGTTCAAAGATTTATTGATATTACTTATACTAATCACTGGACAAGTCTCATGTGGTATTAATAATTTGACATAGAAATTAGTTGTTTTTTAAACTTTGTGTGCCATTTGTAAAATAACTGTTGAAAATGTTTGCCATCAATAAAACAATTGTTGAAAATCTAAGCAATGCTAGATAAATTGGTTACAGGTACATTATTGCTTATTTATAAAGTTATCTGATTTCTCACATATCTGAATTAATATAACTGTAATATGCCTTAGCATTCTTCATTTGATATAGTTTATTTCCATACCTAGATTTTTCAGATTTATTTAAATTATGTAAATTCTTAATAACTTTCTTTAGTTATGCCTTATTTTTATTTGGTGGTTACCTTTGTATAAATTAAATGTTCATTTTTTTTTATTTTACAATTTTATCAGTGTCCAACTCCACCATTTAGGTAAGAAATTTCTTTTAAACCACTTTTAACAGATCTTTCAGTTGTTTCTACTCTTGCAATTAAGATGTTTTGTAACATTGTATAACCTTAATCACTGTCCTCAACAGAACATAAGCTTTTCCACTTAGTCTTCATAATACAATATTTAATTCCCTCATAAATGGGTAATCCAAAACTATATTTCTTGTCAGTTGAATAGGTTAACTAAAGGTAATGGAATTAAGATCAGGCTTGTCTAGCCATGCCCCTAAGGTAACATCAGAAATTAAGTCTAAAAATGCCTCAGAATGTTCTTCCTACAGGCCCATTTCATTGTTAAATGTAGATTACAAAATGTTTATCGTAATACATACAGACAGAATTAAACATATAATACCGTCATTAATTGATCACGATCAGACAGGTTTCATACACGATAGAAACATCTATGATAATATTAAAATAATTCTTGCCTTGATAGATTATGTTGATTTAAGTAAGACAGACATGACTCTAGTGAGTCTAGACATCAATAGTCCTTCATCAGTAGATTGGAATTATTTACTGGTGGTACTAGAAGAATATGATTTTTCACAACAATTCACATTCTTAATTAAAACACTATATGACAATTCTGTAGCCTATGTTATATTGGGTCATGTCTCTCTACTTCTATAACTATTAGAAAAGGAACTAAGCAAGGATGCCCACTTTCACCTTTACTGTTTGCATTAACAATCGAGCCTTTTGCTAACTATGTTAGAATGAACACAAATATTAACGGCATAGTAACTAAGAATAACTTAGAAATGAAAATACAGTTATTTGCTGATGACATCCTTTAGACAATATCTGATAAAGATAAATCATTAACTGAATTATTCCAAGCAATGAACTTCTTTCAAAGTATTTCTGGTCTTGTATTTAATTAAATCAAAACTAAAATTTTATAAAATAACTCAAATAAAAGGGAATTAAATAATGACTTTGTTAAGTACTTAGCACCTGATAATAAAATTAAATACCTAGGAATCATACTATCAACACTAGAGAAATAATAAATTAATAAATAAATAAATATTAACTATAGTCCTATACTAAATCAAATTAAATTATTAATACAGAAATGGAATAAGATGTCATATACAATAGACGATAGGTTTTATATAATTAAATCAATCATTTTCCCAAAATTGTTATATTATATACAGTCCTTTTCCATCCCTCCTACTAAGAACATTATACAGCAATACAATAAAATGATGCTGAATTTCCTTTGGTTTAACAAAAAGTCTAGAATCACACTAAACAACCATTTAAAAGGTTGGGAGAAGGGTGGAATTAATCTGCCAGATATAAAGATTTATTCATTGGCATCTAATAGTAAAACAGTTACTCTATGACTGAACTCAACTTAATCAGCCAAATGGAAATTAATTCATGAATCTATATGTAATATCTTTAGTAACTCAGCTCATAAACAGTTTAATATAAATCCAACAAAAGTCTTTTATAATATGGTAAGAGATAATATATTTAACTAAAGTATAAAACAAAGTATATAATTGTACTGAAACAATAATATTGTTTAGAAAATATATAAACATGAAGCCAGATATAAAGACATTTTTATATTTCATCCTGTAGTCTGTACACAAAAATGTATAACTACCTTTGATTCAAATGTAATTAAAGAGCTTAAAGAAAAATAAGTGATTTATTGGTATAAGATACTCAATAGCAGCACAATAGATCAAGTCAAAAGGAAATTTGAGTTAGATGATAAATTGTGGCTACCAATACAAGAAATAAGACAGTACATCACAAATAAACTGGAACTGATGTCACCAACTTTTAAAAATAATATTCCTAAATGCATAGATCTTGTGATACATTTAATAAATAATACTTATACAGAACAGGGATATCTATCCAAAATTCATAAGATATTTAAAGAAACAAAGAACTATACCAATGATAGTTATTGGGATTATTATAATCAGGTTAATCAAAAGAATCCTGATAAAAACTGAAAAAGACATAATCCTTTTACACAAAGCCTTACTACCAAGTCAGTTCAGTGGAAACTATATGCATGGAAATTCCTACACAGATCCTTTCTTACCCCTCATAGATTAGAGCTAATATATAAGAAACATATTGATTGTTGGAGATGTAAAACACATGCAAAAGCAGATTGGGAACACATGTTTTTTGATTGTTATTCACTGAGTAAATATTGTTTGAAATTAATTATTTTTTTCAAACAATTTTTAATGATACTTTTCAGTTAACCAAGTCATTAGTTTTGTTTAATGTACCTGTGATGCCCCTGCACTGACCCAGTAATCAATGAGCCTCAATCCTCACCACTAGCACCAGTGAGGGGCATGTACATTGGGAAGGATAACAAGTACACACACAGTAAAGTACAATTTCCCTTACGAGCACACAGAGATCACAGTCAGTCTGAGGCTGGTTTCTCCCTTTCTCTCCAGATCCCCAATAAGACTCCCCACTGGCACAGCTATAGGGTTCATATCTCAGCTGAGTAGTCAAGCCAAAACCTCCAGTACCCTCTTTGTCCAACCAGTGCTTTGTGTCCCTGCCCAAGTAGCTGAAACACACACACTTTGAGATTTGGTTTATATACAAGCACACAGACACTCCTGGGGAAGGCTGGCACAAGTTCTAAAGCTACGCCCCCTCATGCCAGGCTATAAGGTAGTAATCACTGCCACCAACTACTCTTATCAGCTACTAATAAGGCCCTTCCCAAAGGGGGACCAATTTCACTGTGTAATATTACTGTTATTCAAATAATAAGTGTGACCCAGGACTAAAGTTATTGGAGTGGCTTGGACAGTATTAGCAAATACATGCAATGCACTCTAAGAGCTTAAATTACCTTTACACAAAACAGCCACGGTTGAAAGGTTTAAAATATTTAATAATAAATAATAAAAACACAAGACAATATGTATTACTTAAACACAATGACATTGCAAAGTGTAGAAATCACAGGGAAATGCTTTAAAATAATACTGTAGAATAGTCTGACATAAATATAGAAACCAGCTAGTCTAAGCTGGATAAAGTTCTATCTAACTCTAAGAGAAATATTATGATCTAAGATCCTACTTACAGAGCAAAGGCAGAGTGCTGGTGAGTTGATGTGTTCAGGTACAGACAAAATCCAAAATGCTCTCCTTTCTTTCTGTCCTTAAATTGATAACACAGTACTGCTGAGTCATTTCAGATTACATCATTCTTAACAATTCTGATTTAGTGTCCCAGGCTCACAGAACTAAAAATGTACATTTATTTTTGTAATCTGCACCTGCAGGAAGCCACATCAATAAAATACATCATACATGTAAAAATCTAGTAACTAACCCTTGTCCTAAGACAATAGAAATAATTCCTTAGTCCAGACATCTTGTCTCAGAGCTTGAGATCAAACAGTAATACAATGAATTACTTATCATCTTTCTTCCAGCAGACTGCACTGTGGTTACATTTTTGAAGCTCAGTACAACATATAGTTAATCCTAACATATAGTTCTCTTTATATTTGTAGAATAAGCATGTGGATTACATTAATATTTACAATGACATAGAATTATTTACAAAATTCTATCTAGTTTGGCTGGCAGCCTTCACATATCACCCCCCTCCCAGAGAACTGAAGCTAATTTTTCAAGTGACCCTTGAGAAATGTTGCTTGAGAGGGTTAGGTCTATCTGAATATACCTTACCCCATTCCCTGTCTTGAGAGCCCATCTATACTGGCGTTGCTAACCCCACTGAGGTGTTGCACTGACATATCGTATGCTTGCAACCCTAGGCTCCATCTTAGCAACTTGGCATTTTGCTGGTTGGCTTGGTGTAACAATGTTAGGGGATTGTGATCTGTAACTACAGTGAATTTTCTTCCATACAGATAATGCTGAAGTTTTGCAGTGTCCACACTATGGATAGACTTTCCTTTTATACAGCTGCATAGCATTCCTCCATGAGTTGGAGTCTATAACTGAGATAAACTACTGGGTGCTCTTCTCCCTCTGAAGAAATCTGGCTAAGTACAGCCCCCACCCCATGGTTTGAAGCATCCACCTGCAAAACAAACTTTTTGTTGTAATCTGGACTGGCTAACACAGGGGCTCCTCTCAAAGCTTCTTTAAGCTTCTGGAATGCTTGCTCACATGCTGTGGTCCACATTACTTTATCTGGCCTGTTTTTCCTTGTCAGGTCTGTGACGGGAACAGCTATGGTACTATAACTGGGGACAAACTTTCTGTAGTACCCTGCTGTCCCTAAGAATGTCCTCACCTGCTTTTTGGTAACAGGTGCTGGCCATGCCTGAATGGCTTCCACTTTGGCAGGTTCTGGCCTGATCTTACCACTGTCACTCTATGTCCCAGTTAGGAGACCTCTGTCATACCCACCTGACATTTGCTCAGCTTAATGGTCAACCCTGTCCTCTGTAGTCTGCCCAGCACCTCCTTGACATGTTGAAGGTGCTCTTGCCAGGAATGGCTGTAGATGGCAATATCATCTAGGGAAGCAAGGGCAAATCCTCCTGCTCCTGCTAGGATATGATCTACCAGCCTCTGGAAAGTCACTGCGGCATTTTTCATCCCAAAGAGCATATTTGTGAACTCATACAAGCCAAAAGTAGTCACAAAGGTTGACCTCTCTCTAGCACTGGGAGTCAGGGGTACCTCCCAGTAACCCTTGGTAAGATCAATGGTTGTAAGATACTTAGCCCACCCAGCTGCTCTAGGGCTTCATCTATTCTAGGCATGTGATAAGCATATGACTCTGTGTGACTATTTAATTTCCTGTAGTCTACACAGAACCTGGTGCTGCCATCCTTCTTTGGCACCAGCACAACTGAGGAGGCACAGGGACTGCTGGATTCTTGAATTACCCCGAGTTCCAACATTCCTGTATCTCCTCCCTCAGAGTCTGACTCTCTTGGGCACCCTATAAGGGGTCTGCCTAATAGGCCTTTGGGGTCCTGTAGACACCTGGTGCTGCACCAGGTGGTTGCACCCTGGTTTTCCAGTGAACATGTCCCCAAACTCCTGTAACACTGCTCAGATTTCTTGAACCTGGGTAGGAGATAGCTGCTGGGACATTGCTACCCTTCTACTGTGATGTCAGTCTGAGCCTCACTGAGGAGATCAGTCACCAGATCTCCCTCAGTCTCCTCCTGAAATCCACTGCCAATACTCAGCCACAAGAGTCTCCCTATTATGGTAAGGTTTCTTCATGTTAACATGGTACAATTTGTGCTCCTGCCTCCTGCCTAGCAGTTCTACCATGTAGTTAAAATCACTTACCTTTCTTACCACCTTGTAGGGACCCTCCCAAACTGCTTGCAGCTTGCTGTGTCTGACAGGAATGAGAACCATTACCTGCTCCCCTACAGCATACTGTCTAGCTCGAGCATTCCTGTCATACCAGATCTCTTTCTGTTGTTGGGCTTCTGACAGGTTCTCCTGGGCCAAGCCCATGATTTTTCTGAGCCTTGTCCTGAGGTTTATGACATATGCAACAACAGACTCCTTGTGGGATTCACACACTTCATGAATTAAATCTAGAGGTCCCCTCACCCTATGCCCATACATAAACTCAAAGGGTAAACAACTTGTGGATTCCTAGGGAACCTCTCTGTAAGCAAATAACAGATGGGGAAAATATTTGTCCCAATCCCTTTTAAACTGGTCTGCAAATGCCTGTAACATGGACTTGAGTGTAGAGTTTAACCTCTCAGCAAGACCATTAGTCTGGAGATGGCAGGAGGTGGTCTTTAGGAGCTTCACCCGCAGTACTTCCATAGACAAGTCAGCCGGTCTGACATAAAACTGGCACCTCTGTTAGTCAATATTTCTTTTGGAAAATCTGCTATGCTGAAAATCTCTAACTAAGCATTTGGCACCTTTTCCACCTCAATGGAGGACAAAGCCACTGCCTCAGGGTATCTTGTAGCCTAATCTGCTACCACTAGGGTATACTTTTTCCCTGTGGAACTTGGGCACTCAGAGGCCTCGCAATGTCCATAGCTACCCTCTGAAATGGTTCCTCAATCACAGGCAAAGGCATCAAAGCAGCTCTCATCTTGTCTCCTGCCTTGCCTACCTTTTGGCACTGCTCAGAGGTCCTGCAGTATCCTGCTGCATCACTGGAAATTCCAGGCCAATAGAAGTTTTGCATAATATGTCTCTTTGTACATTTTATGCCCATATGACTTGCAAAGGGAACATAATGGGCTATGACTAGAAGCACCAGACTGTAGGCTCTAGGCACTACCAGCTGCTTTATTCTCTCACCTTCTAACCATCCCTCAGGGGTCCAGTCTTTATACAGTAACCCTTTGTCCCAGTATACAGATCCCCCTTCCATTGAGAATCAGGTGCCTTATTAGCTACCTGCCTCAGGCCTTGCAATGTAGGGTCTGTGAGCTGAGCCTGTCTCCACTCTCTCTTTGCAACCCTTCCCAGCTCCCCTTCCACAGGAATTCTGATATCCTCTGAAAGCAGTGCCTCACTGTCAGCCTGCGTACTACTACTCACCTCTACCATTGTAGTCACTCTGTCCAAGGGAACATCAGTACCCACAAAGCAGCTGTGGCTCTCCTTCAATCTCACTGCTACAGCATAGCTCCCTCCCTGATGTAACCACCTCACCAGTCCTGGCTGCAAGTGCATGGTCTGTCTGGGTCTCACCCAGGCTACCAGACCCACATGCTTGTCTGCAAGCCTGACTGTATGTAACTGCATGAGCACATGGTACTGAATTATCAAAATCATTCCCTATCAGGACATCTGCAGGGATATTCTCAAACACACCTACTTACTGGCATCCTTTTCCACCCTCCCAGTCAAGATGAACCCTAGCCAAAGTTATTTGGAATGGGGTCCCTCCTAAAGCTCTGACTGGAGTAGACTGCCCAGGCAACTAGTGCTCCTCTGTAACCATTACAGGCTTCACAATGGTTATGTCAAAGGCTGTGTTTCTCTTAGCAGTGGCCTCTTTGCCATTCACTATGATAGAACATAACCTCTGGTGGTAGTTTGGTGCCCTTGTTGTCTCATGACAACCTACTTTTGGCACTTTGTTTATCCCACCTACTAGCTCCCTCACCTTTTGTTCCCCACCTTGCCTCCATGGACATTTATGTGCCACATGGCCCCACTGGTTGCATTTAAAACATTTAACCCTAGGTATTGGATGCATAGTTGGACTAGTGGCTTCCCCTGCTAATGTCAGAGTCTGTTGGGGCTGTCTGGGCTGCCCGCCATGAGTTCCCTTACACCCATGAGCAGCACTGGGTGTCTCTTTCCTGTGCAGCAATGCCCTGGTTGCTAGCTATAAGTCTCCCTTCTTCCCCAACTCATCTGAAGTAGCACATTGTCTATCAACTAAAAAGATCCTCATGTCCTCAGGCAAAGTGCTAAGGGCTTGCTCCCTCACCAAAAGGTCTGCCAGCCCTTCAAAAGTGGTGGCCTTATATCCACTCACCCACCTGGGAAAATAAGTGCTCAGTTCAGCAACATATTCACACACAGCTTCATCTGCCTTGCATCTATACTTGCAAAACATTTTCCTATAAGCTTCAGTTGTTAGCTTAAAACATTCTAGCAAACAACTCTTAACAGCAGTATAATCAAAAAATTAACAATCAGATATCTTGGACAACATAGTTACAGCTTTACCATGGAGTAAGGGAGTCAGGAATTGTACCCAGAGCCTTTTGTCAACATCATACTATTTACATACCCTCTCAAACATATGAATTAAACTATCAAAATTATCCCCCTCTATAAATTGCAGAAGAAGTTTACCGACCGTTTGTGCTTCTGGTATCCAGTTACTCCTTCTCCCATTACATCTATGACTCTGCTGAAGAGACATCATCTCCTTTTTATGCTGCCTCTCCTTCTCCACTGCTTCCATTTCCAAATGCCTGGCCTCCAACTGAAGTCTCTATAGCTCCAAATAGATCTGTAAGTCCTCTGCAGAAAAGTTGAGCTGGCCATTCTCTGAGAGTTGTATATCTCCATGGCTAGTCTGATTGTCCTCCTGATTGCTGTTTTCTGATACAGCTGTGATCAAATCTACGATCATGTCTACCTTAGTAGGTTTCCATGCACCAGTCCCATAGCCTGGCACATAGCCAACTGTCTCCTTGTCAGCTTGCCATACTCCTCTGCTGACATGATTGCCTGCTCTCTCTGACTAACTAAGCTAACAAAAGAAATAAAACAATTGTGATCTGAAGTCTGAATATTCACTGCATGGCTGATTTAGAGTACAAAAGCACCTTCAGTGCTCACTGTACACAAGCAACAGGAATTCACTATCCACACCACTACAAACCAATTAGTATGTGATGTGGTTAGCTCACCAAAATCAAGCAATTAATATTTGATGTGGATATTCCACCACTGCCAAACAATTAATATGTGACACCCCTGCACCAGCCCAGTAATCAAAGAGCCTCAATCCTCACCACTAGCACCAGTGAGAGGTGTACACATTGAGAAGGATAACAAGTACACACACAGTAAAATACAATTTCCCTTAAGAGCACACAGAGATCACAGTCAGTCTGAGGCTGGTTTCTCCCTTTCTCTCCATATCCCCAATAAGAGTCTCCACTGGCACAGCTGCATGGTTCAGATTTCAGCCGAGTGGTCAAGCCAAGACCTCCAGCACCCCCTCTGTCCAATCAGTGTTTTGTGCCCCTGCCCAAGTTGCTGACACACACACACACACACACACACACACACACACACACACACACACACACACACACACACACACTTTGAGATTTGGTTTATATACAAACACACAGACACTCTTGGGGAAGGCTGGCACAGGTTCTCCAACTATGCCCCCTCCTTCCAGGCTATAAGGTAGTAATCACTGCTACCAACTACTCTTACCAGCTACTAATAAGGTCCTTCCCATAGAGTGACCAGTTTCACTGTGTAATGTTACTGTTATTCAAATAGTAAGTGTAACCCAGGGCTAAAGCTATAGGAGTGGCTTGGACAGTATCAACAAATACATGCAATGTACTCTAAGAGGTTAAATTACCTTTACACAAAACAGCCCCAGTTGAGAGGTTTAAAATATTTAATAATAAATAATAAAAACACAAGACAATATGTATTACTTCAACACAATGACATTGCAGAGTTCAGAAATCACAGGCAAATGCTTTAAAATAATACTGTAGAATAGTCTGACATAAATAAAGTAAACAGCTAGACTAAGCTGGCTAAATTTCTATCTAACTCTAAGAGAAATACTAAGATCTAAGATCCTACTTACAGAGCAAAGGCAGAGTGCTGGTGAGTTGATATGTTCAGGTTCAGACAAAATCCAAAATGCTCTCCTTTCATTTTGTCCTTAAATTGATAACACAGTACTGCTGAGTCATTTCAGATTACATCATTCTTAACAGTTCAGAATTAGTTTCCCAGGCTCACAGAACTTAAAAAATTACATTTCTTTTTGTAATCTGCACCTACAGGAAGCCACAGCAATAAAAGACATTTTACATGTAAAATCTAGTAATTAACTTTTGTCCTAAGACAATAGAAAGAATTCCTTAATCCAGACATCCTGTAAACGAGCTTAAGATCAAATAGTCATACAATGCTTTACTTATCAGCTTTCTTCCAGCAGAGTGCACTGTTTAGTCCTAACATATAGTTCTCTTTACATTTGTAGGACAAGCCTGTGGATTACATTAATATTTACAATGACATAGAATTATTTACAAAATTGTATCTAGCTAGGCTGTCAACCTTCACAGTACCCATACCACAATGCATCACAAAAGTAAAATATCCTTTACTGTGGACATTGCTAGCCATTGCACATAAAGCCATGACAACTTACTGGAAGAATAAAACACCACCAACTTTTTAAGATTTCAAGAAAATCACAGTCTTCATGTCTCAAATGGAAGTAGCAACCATAAATAAAAGAAGTGATAAGACAACATCATGCAACACTTATTGGCAGAAAGTTGATGAAATATTGGACAAAATAAATTGATCTGATTAGTCAGCACAGCAGCTTAATACAAATTGCATATTGTATATGGAAATGTGATGTTAGAGATTATCATCATCTTCTTTCGGCTGTTCCCGTTAGGCTGTTTCCATTTCTTCCTGTCCTCTGCATCTTGCTCTGTCACACCAACCACCTGCATGTCCTCTCTCACCACATCCATAAACCTTATCTTAGGCCTTCCTCTTTTCCTGTTACCTGGTAGTTTCATCCTTAGCATCTTTTTCCCAATATACTCCGCATCCCTTCTCAGCACATGTCCAAACCAACGTAACCTTGCCTCTCTGGCTTTGTCTCCAAACCTTCCAACCTGGGCTGACCCTCTAATATACTTATTCTTAATCCTGTCCACCCTCATCACACCCAGTGCAAATCTGAACATCTTTAACTCTGCCACATCCAGCTCAAACTCCTGCCTTTTTGTCAATGCCACTGTCTCCAACCCATATAACATAGCTGGTCTCACTACCCTCTTGTAGACCTTCCCTTTCACTCTTACAGGTACTCGTCTGTCACAAATCACTCCTGACACTCTTCTCCACCCACTCCATCCTGCCTGTACTCTCTTCTTCACCTCTCTTCCACACTCACCGTTACTCTGAACTATTGACCCCAAGTATTTAAACTCATCCACCTTTGCCACCTCTACTCCTTGCATCCTCATCATTCCTCTATCCTCCCTCTCATTCACACACATATATTCTGTCTTAGTCCTGCTGACCTTCATTCCTCTTCTCTCTAGAGCATATCTCCATCTCTCCAGGGTCTCCTCCACCTGTTCACTACTCTCACTACAGATCACAATGTCATCTGCAAACATCATAGTCCATGGGGACTCCTGTCTGATCTAGTCTGTCAACCTGTCCATCACCATTGCAAATAAGAAAGGGCTCAGAGCTGATCCTTGATGTATCCCCACCTCCACCTTAAACGCATCTGTCACTCCCACTTCAGACCTCACCACTGTCACACTACCCTCGTACATATCCTGTACCACTCTTACATACTTCTCTGACACTCCTGACTTCCTCATACAATACCACAACTCCTCTCTAGGCACCCTGTCATATACTTTCTCCAAGTCTACAAAAACACAATGCAACTCCTTCTGACATTCTCTGTACTTCTCCATCAACACTCTCAGAGCAAACATCGCATCTGTAGTGCTCTTTCCTGGCATGAAACCATACTGCTGTTCACTAATCATCACATCCCTTCTTAACCTAGCTTCTACTACTCTTTCCCATAACTTCATGCTGTGACTGATCAGTTTAATCCCTCTGTAGTTACTACAGCTCTGCACATCACCCTTATTCTTAAAAATCGGTACCAAAACACTTTTTCTCCATTCCTCAGATATCCTCTCACTTTCTACTCGCTTGTGAGTATGTTTCCCTCATTATCCTTTATCACCTTTTCCTGCTGCACATCTTTCCTAGCTCAGTCCCTCTGTCTAGCCAATCGGTACATGTCCTTTTCTCCCTCCTTAGTGTCCAACCTTTCATACAACTCTTCATATGCCTTATCCTTAGCCTTCGCCACCTCTCTCTTTGCCATGCACCTCATCTCCTTATAATCCTGTCTACTTTCTTCATCTCTCTGACAATCCCACTTCTTCTTTGCCAACCTCTTTGCCTGTATACTCTTCTGTACTTCCTCATTCCACCACCATGTCTCCTTGTCATCCTTCCTCTGTCCCCATGGGATACCAAGCACCTTTCTAGCCGTCTCCCTTACTAGCTCTGCTGTAGTTACCCAGCTATTTGGTAACTCTCCACTGCCACCCAGTGCCTGTCTTAACTCATTCCTGAACTCCACCTCACAATTACCCTTTTTCAATTTCCACCATTTGATCCTTGGTGCTGCCCTCACACTCCTCCTCCTCTTCTTGATCACCAATGTCATCCTACAAACCACCATCCTATGCTGCCTAACTACACTTTCTCTGGCCACCACTTTACAGTCTCCAATCTCCTTCAAACTGGACCCTCCTACATAAGATATAATCCACCTGTGTGCATCTTCCTCCACTCTTGTATGTCACCCTATGCTCCTCCCTCTTGTTAAAATACGTATTCTCCATAGTCGTATCCATCCTTTTTGCAAAACCCACTACCATCTGACCTTCTGCATTCCTTTGTTTAACACCATACCTACCCATCACTTCCTCATCCCCACTGTTCCCTTCACCAACATGCCCATTTAAATCTGCTCCAATCACCACTCTCTCACCCTTGGGTACAGTCATCACCACTTCATCCAATTCACTCCAAAATTTTTCTTTCTCATCCATTGCACACCCAACTTGTGGAGCATATGCACTAACAACATTAATCATTACACCATCAATTTCCAGCTTCATAAACATCACTCTATCAGACACCCTTTTCACCTCCAAAACACTCTTCCCATACTGTTCCTTCAGAATAACTCCTACGCCATTTCTCCTCCCATCCACACCATGATAAAACAATTTGAACCCACCTCCGATACACCTAGCCTTACTCTCCTTCCATTTGGGCTCTTGCACACACAATATACCAACCTTCCTTCTGTCCATCATATCAGCTAGCTCTCTCCCTATACCAGTCATATTGCCAACATTCACAGTTCCGACCATCACTACCACAGTCCTAGCCTTTCTCCTCTCTTCCTGCCTTCGGCCATGCCTTCCGCCTCTTCTCCTCCTTCGGCCAACAGTAGCCCAATTTCCACCAGCACGCTGTTGGCTAACAGTACTGGTGGCAGTCATTGTTAACCCAGGCCACGACCGATCTGGTATGGAAATATTAACTGGTGACTGCATGAAAAGATTTGGCAAAGTTTTACGCCAGATGCCCTTCCTGACGCAACCCTCCCCATTTATCCGGACTTAGGACAGGCACAAAGAAATCCACTGGCTTGTGAATCCCCAGCGGCTATAGATTGTATACTTAGCCAATTGTATATAGTTTATTTTGTAAATAGTTGACTAGTTATTATGTTTTATTATTTGTGTGTTTACTATTTATGGTTCAATCTATTTGAAGATATGAAAAAACTGTTAATAAAAATTTCTTTGAGTAAAAAAGAAATTAAGTCTAGATTATTTGTAGCTAATATATCTAAAATTCTATTTCTCCTATTTTTTCCTGTACTAGTTGATTAAACCTATAGAAAGCTAAACATCCAACAAACTGCTTACCAAAAGAGTTGTCATCTTTGCTCTTACCAAAAGAGTTGTCATCTTTGCTCTATGTCCATTCAATAATTGTATAATTAAAATCTCTCAAAAATATAGTATTTTCTGAACAAGTTGCATATCTATCATCTCCACATGAGTGTTGAATTTTGGCCCTGGTTTACAATAGCTGACAATAAACCTAATGCATTCTATACTCAGAAAAGTATACATGATAAGAAATTTTGTAGTATCGCAATCAAAATCTGATTTGATGAAATAGAATTTTAAATTTGTAATAAGACACCACCTCCTTTTGTATTGGATCTAGTAGAGTTATAACTATTATATTTTTGAAAACATGTTAGACACCAACCAAGACTCAGCTACTGAGTACTTTTAACCTTTCGGTGGGTATCATTAGAGACGGTTCACTATTCTTATTCCCCAGACTTTCTGCATTGCATAAATAACCTGAAGAGTGAGCAAATCTGTTGTATATGTTGATGGTGTTTCTCTATGTCCTAAAAAGGCTAAATATATTCCAGCATTATACAAGACAGAAAACTTGCTCCAAAATGACTTAAATGCAATGTGTCATATCAATACATCTTACCGTCCTTCATAAAATCTTCAGTCTATTTTTAGGCATGGCAATATTTCACTAAATGCAACCTGTATAGTCCATGTTTCCAGTAGTTCTAAAACTTTTCCAATGCTTCAATGGTATGTGCCAAATATAATTTGTGCCAGCATATATTATTACCAATTTATACTGTATATTTCCCTTAAGCAGTTTCTCTAACAAAAAAAGGAACATCTGTTAGTTTCATACCTGATAAAGATGGCACTGTGATTCTAAATTTGTTCAGACCCATCAACCTTATAGTGGAGTGTTTTATAACTGAATCTTCTAAAATCAGAATGTCATCATTCATAGTATCCAAGCCACATTTTTCCCAAATGAGTTTAGGTATCAAATTCTTATTATTGTCACTCACATCTTTTAAGCTTGGTTGATGTAGATTTACTCATATTATTACACCAACCTCAAATTTTTGTTGCCACATTTCTATCCTTATATGAATTTTTAAGGGATTCATTGCCTATTGTCATGTGTCCTTGACTGAGATAAAACTATAATTAATAGTGGTTGATCCTAACACATTTCTATCCTTATTAAAATTGTTTATAGGTTTAAGATCTAAAATCACTGATATATCTTTGTCAATATGATGTATTTTGTAACATTATTTACTGACTGTTTGGCATATTACTTGTTACAAAAATAGCTTTCAGATACATCTGAAATATCATCTCTTTTTTTAAATCACTGACATGCTTGTTTTTCCTCTCTGCTTACCCATAAATATCATTTTGCTAAAAGTGGTTACCATTTTTTTTTTTACTTTTCAGTTTATTAACTTTTAACAAATGCGTATTTATACACTTTCTTTTTGGCTCCTGCAATTCCTCATTCTTACTCAGTTGAGGACTGTTTTAATTAGAAATCACATCATTTACACTATTAGAGTCAGATTTAATTTCTTTAGCTTGGTTATTTCCTTTAGATAGTAATGCTTTATTACAATAATAACTGTGATCTGCCACTTCATCACTAATATTTAAAATGACTGATTCAACAGTTGAATTGTCTGTGTTGATTATGTTTGAATTCACCTTAACCCTCAAACATAGATCATTATCAAGGAATCCATAAAATCTGTGTTGATTATGTTTGAATCGACCTTAACCTTCAAATCTGCAGATCATCATCAAGCAATCCACTAAGGCCACCATTGTCATAAGTGCCTTATTGATATTATAGCTACAGTTATCTAAATCTGACGTTTTGCCCTGGAGGATACTTATTAATTCAGACAGTCTAGTGCAAGTTGTACATTTAATAAAAGAATTAGGAGGATTATTAAGCATTATCAGTCTAAATTGTTTACATTCAAAAACATCCTCTAGTTCATACTTATTAAATTATCCATAATAAATATTCAAAAACATAGAAAAACTGGACTTTACACACAGGTTGTTTATGAATTTATACCAGTTATTAACCAATAAATAAATAATATATATATATATATATATATATATATATATATATATATATATATATATAAAAATAATCTAGTAATAATATTAACACAATAAAATACTGTATCCCCGGGATTCATGAAGCACGGCGCAAGGCCGGCATTAGGCTTGCGCCGACCGTGCGGAGTGAAGATGGCACACTGCTGACACAGCCACGTGCACAGGAAAGGAGCGCGAGTGCATAGGGTGTGTCGAAGTGCTGCACGGAGGCATGGAAATGGCAGCTGTCGATGTGCAACCTAAAATGCTTGCATATAACAAGTTGCAAGATAGTAACCATGGCAGTGTCCCTGGATACTGAAACGTATGCAAAGCATGCAAGAAAGTACCTGCAAACACAAAGTGACAAAGCAAACACAGATGCACGGTAGGGAATAATGGGTCCCTATCCCGCTAACAAATAACATGGAAGACTGTGTGGCCGTAGTCCAACGCAGTGTAGATAGCCATACCAAGTGGAAGTGAAATGCATCATATGTTAGCGATCCGCCAGTAGGTATGTCCAGCCCAATGGTGAGGGTCACCAGCTGACCCATAATGTGAGGGAGGGTACATAGCTGGGCAGATGTGTCCATAACAAAATACACAAGAAATGTAGATATCTAGTGACTGTATGTCCGAATTATATCCCACAAGGCATGTATTAGTCACATACAAAAGGTATGTCCGTATTTCACATACCAAATGTTATAGGAAATAGAATAAGCATGTAAACGAAACAGAAGGAGCATACAAACAGACACAACAATAAGGACACATGTAGGCTGAAAGGAACAGTATTATCCGTACCGTCGACTAGGATTACCACCTGTCCCACTTTGCGAGTGACAGTCCCTCTTTGGGCAGTTGTGTCCTGACAAAAACCTGTAACAATGGCAAATGTCCTGAGATTATAGGACAAAATTATTCCCTATATGTTATGTAATAGTTGCATTAAACAGGTTTTCTGTATCTAAATTACATAAATGTTATAAGAAACAGAATAAGCAACTGAACTGCTACAAGAATAAGCTTTAATATAGGCAAGAAGTCTAAGTTCTATCCTGTGTACTGGCCGTCGATATGTGTCAGCCTGTAAAATGCGATGTGTGTACCAAAAATGTCCCACTTTGGCCAATTGAAAAGGTGGCAACCCTACCGTCGACTGTGAGGAGGCGTTGTCCACTACAGTCAGATATGTTCATAGGTTCATAGGTTTATACTAGGCTATCTGCCCTAAGGCATTTATAAGCCTAGCCCAAATTATTGTGGCTTACGCCACCCCTTATATGAAAAAATACTGTGCCCATTAGTTTGTTGTGCCTCTGTCCAGCAGTGACCCAGAGATGATTCCCGGGGTAAACCTACGATCTCCCATCCACAGGTCTAGATTTCTCTTGAACAGAGTCAGCGAGGTGCTCTGCCTCACATGGACCGGGATTTTATTCCACAGCATAGGGAGTCTCTGAGTGATAAATCTATCCCTCCAGCACGTCCTATTTATATCCGTGCTAAGGTTTAAGTCGCTTGCTCTAGTGGTTTTGGTGGATTTGGATTTTTGAGGTGGAGCATGTCCATTAATTCGGGTTGGACATGGCCTTGTATGTCAGGCACATGTCACCTCTGAGCAGACGGTATGCGACTGAATAGAGCTGGAGTTTCTTCAATCTGGCAGCATATGACAGATTTTGGAGTCCCTTTATCCTTTTGGTGAGGAACTTTTGGGGTCTCTCCAATTGCTGCAGATGTCGGGTGAGATACATCCCGAATGGGGCATTGTACTCTATCATTGGTCTGATAAGTGAAGAGTACAGGGAACAATGACCTCACTAGATCTGGATGTGAATCCCTTCATGATCAGGTGGGCAATGTAGAAGGTCTTTCTAACCACTTTAGCAATGTGAGTGTCAAAAGAAGGCCACTGTTAACCTGGGTCCCCAGGTCCCTGATAACCTCTTCTGTGCTTAGTGGATTGCCACCTATATGGTAGCTTGGGGTTACCTTGTTTTTCCGAAGGGTATGACTATACATTTTTGGTGTTTAACTTCAGGCCATGGCTCTGGCACCAGCTATCTGTTTCAGTGAGTCCCTTCTGAAGGATATCCGTGTCCGATGCACTTTCCACTATGGCCCAGTTTGCAGTCATCTGCAAACTTTGTCAGCCAAAGTCCTCCCATGTTGGCCTGTACTTCTGAGAAGTAGATGCCAAACAATAGGGGCCAAGGACCGAGCCCTGTGGGACACCACTTGTGACCGGCTTGGAGTCTGACACAGCGCCAGCAACTCTAACCCTGTGGGTTCTGTCCTTAAGCCAGTTTGCAACCCATCTTGTGACATATGGGTTTACATTTAAGCTGGTAAGTTTTTCTACAATACCGAGTGGGGTATTGTGTCAAGCCTTTGCAAGGTCAAGGTAGGCTGTATGGACTGCCTTTCCTCATCAATGGCCTTGGTGACTATTTGAAGAAGTCGACCAAGTTCAAAAGGCATGATCTTCCCTTGACAAAGCCAAACTGGGTCGGGTCCAATGTCTGCAAGTCCCCTATATCTTTGTTTATGAGCTCCATTATGATCCTCTCCATAGCTTTGCAGACTAGACTTGTTAAGCTTATGGGGTAATTATCAGGGTCCGTAGAGGCACCACCTTTGTGGAGTGGGACCACAGTTGCCGTCACGCCACTCCTTGGGCACGTATCCTGTGGTAAGGCTGAGATTAAACAGCTGCCTTATGTGCGGGTTTAATTCCTCATTTAGCTCGTAGCACACAGCCGGGGACACCATCCGGTCCCATTGATGCTGTGTTTTTAGCTTTAGAGAGCAGCTTTCACCTGCGCATTTGAGATGTCCGGGAGGCTACACTCGGCTGGGATAGTTATCTCTCCTTTAGGGAGAGGGGGTGAAGTTTGCACTGAACCTGTCTGCCAGTATGTTGGCAATGTCTGTGGGTTCAGTGATTTTTGTATCATTTTGGACTAATTCTGAGCATATCTGTGAGTTTCCACCCAGGTTCCTAACATAGCTGAAAAAGGCCTTATGATTGTCCTTTGAATCCATGGCAATTTTTCTCTCAAAATTGGCCTTAGTTGATTTTATGAGTGCTCGTATTTTTTACTAATAATGATCAGGGGTGACTTCCCTTTTATGGATTTTGTTCTATCATGTAATAGCTTTCTCCTCTTATTGTAAAGTTTGTTAATGGCTGGGGTCCACCAGACTGGACGTTGCCCTTTGTGGAAAGAGTCTTGGTTTTATTTGGGATTGCCTGATCCATGCAGTCCTGGAGGTGTTCATAGAAGGCATTTGTAAGGGCTTCCGCAGCTTGGGTTGTGGTTTCCTCTGACTCAGGGGCCTTGAAGGATACCACACCAGTCTTGAGTAGTGTGAAGTTTGCTTTAGAGAAGTTCTTCACTATGGTCTTTTTTGTTTGGGGTGGGGGCGGGATGTGGATTTCCAGTGAGATTAGTTTATGATCAGATCTCACCAATGAGGGATATACTTCCGGTGTGGAGCATTTTGTCCCCATGTTTGTGACAATGAGATCTAGTATATTTTCTCCTCTCGTGGGAACAGTGACTAGCTGTTCCATGGCATTTGAATTTATGAACTCCAGGAACCGTTGGGCTAGAAAGTTAGTGTATGGAATATATCCCATCCTGTACATAGGAAAAGGTGGCATCCTACCAATGAGTACAACAGGCCACCAAAATCCGGAAGTCAGCGGTACAAGCCGAACTTGTCAGGATGTGTCACAGTCGAACGGGTAGTACCCGGGTATACCAAACATGTAATGAAAGAGAAGTATGGGCGTGTACCTATGTGCGTGAGGTATAGCATGTGGAAAGCAAACATGGCAGGGTAGTCCACACAACCATACAGGTGCCAGACACATGTAGGGTATTCAATGTGTTACTCTGGCTGTGTCATGGGCCAACAACCAAAGCAGTGATGTATGGGGTGTGAGGAATCTGTGTGTGTGGGGTGGATGGGTAATGGTACAATCCTCCAAGGCGATACTGTGTCGTATGCAGAATAGGTGAACCGGAGGTGTATGAGGGAGCAGCGGGTGAAGCTGAAAGAAACACAAACACATGTATAAACAGCTGAAATACAAGCAGACAGGCCATACTGTAGAACACAATCCCACAAACAGATGAATATTGAAATGTGCGATACAAATGTATAGATATGTCACCGGCACATACCCACAGATTGGTCCTGATGGAACTGGCCATAACAAATGCAACACACCTGGATGGAACTGGCCATAACAAATGCAACACACCTGGATGCATAATGGACTACCGAGCATCCCCTCCACATCACACAACCCGCTCCTGTACCTGAACGTCCACCAAATCCAGCCGTACTTGGCCTACTGGTTTGGTGCAGCCACAGCTACACATAGTGACCACTACGCATATGTAGTAGGTAGTGTCACCCTAGGTGGTTGCAGGATTGCACACGACCTCAGCACATTTTTGTAACTCCAAAACGATGTTCGGTATTCCTCTTGTGGATCGGTACAATTTTTGGATATACCTCATGGGATACGTAACCTGTGTAAACATTAGAACGGAAGACACGAAGTCCAGTCCTGTAGATAACTGGACAGAAGTTGGAATGTACATTAGAGGTGCACGACACTGTCCAGCCCTAAGTGGTCATGCATAACCTACTACCCAGGATCAAACACTTGCCCATGACGCACGTGTCCCAACATGAATAAGCGGAAATATATTGCACACATTCGCATAGTGGCAAATGGTGTAAGGGTGATGAAGGCACTGATGTAAACAGGATAACCCTGATCTACTGTGTGAGGGACACTTAATGTGAGTAGGTGTGACCAACCATACCTGTCAACCTCTGAGAGCAAGATATCTGGACAAAGCGTGAATAAAACTATATCTGTCAACCTCTGAGAGCAAGATATCTGGACAAAGCCGTGAATAAAAGTGGGACAAAGGCCCAAAAGTATGGACAATTTGTAAAGATTGCTCTTAGAAACTTAGAAAGTTGATAGAATAACAGTTTGTACATTGGCATTAATTTCCTGAAGAGTATGAAGTCTGAAACTCAACTGTCTGTCATTATGTTCTGACTTAAGTCTTTAATGACTAGCTACTGATTTGCCAGAAAACAACAATGTATTACATAGGTCTGTATATATTTACAGTAACAAACCTTCACATTTGTTTACTGTACTACTGCATACCTGTAGTTAATTCATGTCCAGAATAATAATCCTCGTATGAATGCATACAGGAAATAGTAAAATGTGAATAGGAACACCCGTCACCGTGGATTATGTATTGTAACCACCCCCACCCATATTATGTATTGCCAACATAAAAAGCTGCTGACAGGTGCCAAAAGACCTGTGTCTGTAAACACAGGTAAACCTCTATAAAATGGACAAATTCTGTCCATGTGCTTCGTCTGACATTTAACTCTGACAGGGCAGTTCCGTTCACCAGGTGGACAAGCCTAAACCCAGATCACCACATGATCACCCAGACAATCAAGGACTTGTATGTGCCAGGACTATAAGCCTTGGAGTTCTGCATATCCTTGGAGTGATTAAATATGCAGCTTGGGTCCAGAGCAGTAGGGAATAGGGAATGTGTAATATGTAGTACCGCGTTTTTCCCAGCAGGAGAATGGATGCCTGTGTTGTAAGTGAAGCAGTGAGGCGTATGTTAATGTAGCTATGTACTATGGGTATGCATATAAATGAGTCAGAACACCAATAGTATAGTGGTTACAGCATCTGGCCAACGTGAATGCAGTCCCGGGTCAACTACGACTACAGCACATATGAGTTAATGAAAGCATGTGTGCTGTAAAGACATTTAAATATGTAAAGATGAACGTGTGTTTCGCATATGTCTGTTAACCTTGCTCCTAAAGCATTTTTATATAGGTAAAGTACTTGTATACTAAACAAAGTAGCTAAAGTACTTGTATACTAAACAAAGTACTACATTAGCCTAGAATCCCCTTGAATACCCATTTCCCTATAGGTCCCTTCTGACTCAGTTACACAGCAAACTTTTTCACTTTTTCTAGCATGTCGAAGGGTCAGTTGCTAGCGTCCTCTCCTGTTCAGCTGGTGAATCTGGGCATCTTGAGGCAATGTTACAATTGCCTCATGTACACAGACAACCCACTCCTTCTCCCACAAAACACAAATACATGTGAGAGATGCAACTATATAGCCAAACTGGAGGCTGAGCTCTCTCAACTCAGGACTGGCAAGACCAGACAGGAGGAGAAGGAAACCACGCACACCACAAACCCAGTTTCACATAGAACTATCACAACTGCAAAACAAACACATAAACACACAAAGACATACTCGGAGGCACTGATCAAAAATCTACCAAAACTACAGAGGCCTCCAAAGCAGACACCCAAGCAACTGCCACCTCAAGACATAAGACATGCAACACATAGTTCTCAAAGTCAGTGTGCTAAACAGTCACAGCCCTTAAGGCCAAACACAATGCCAGACACACTTGTTATAGGTGACTCCATAGTCAGACACACTGACGTCCCTCTCACCAGACTGAACAAGGAAAAGATCACAGTTAGCTGCCTGTCAGGCGCTAGAATCCGCCACATAACACAAGCACTCAGGTCACTCCACAGCAAGTACAAGTATGACTCAGTCATTGTCCATGCCGGTGTGAACGACCTGAGACGTACCTCCCTGGACTACATGAAAAGAGACATAGAGGAGTTCTCAGATTATGTAGCCCAGGCCGGTATGACTCTGACCCTGAGCAGTATCCTACCCTCACCAAGAATGATGCCACAATACAGAGACAAAATGATCAGCTTTAATAATTGGCTTAATTGCTGGTGTCATTCTAAGGGGATCCAATGTCTGTCTGCCTGGGATAACATGCTTGACAAGCCACGCTGCTTCGCAAGGGACGGCTTGCACCTGTCACCCCTGGGCTTCCGGATATTGGCAAAGGCTCTTGCCACCCCCATAGTGCCTTTTTTAGGCAAGGCTCAAATGATAAACCTACCGCCCTAGAAAACAAAAAATGGAGAAAACTAAGGGTAATACTGCTCAATGCCAGAAGTCTAAACCTCAAGATGCACGCCCTCGAAGCCCTCCTCAGTATGGAGAACATCGATGTTTGTGCTGTGACTGAAACCTGGTTCAAGGCTCCTGAGAGCACCCCAGCATTATCAGGTTATACCTCATATCATGCGTTCCGCCCCCAAAATCTGGACCGAACCACAAAAGGAGGGGAGTATCCATATTCATAAAGGATACCTACACCTCCAGGTTAGTGGCAACGCAAAGCATCGGAGACCATCCAGGTGCAATTAACCATAGGTAAACTGCCCTACAGTTTGTAACATGCTACAGACCACCTTCTCAAACTCAGGAAACCCACACAGCCTTCCTGAAGACACTGGAGAGTATAAATGTCTCTCCAAACACCATCATATTGGGTGACTTCAACTACCCAAACATAGACTGGGAACATTACTCAAGCCCCAACACCCTAGCCCAAAGGTTCCTTGAGTTCATAAACTCAAATGCTATGGAACAACTAGTCACCATTCCCACAAGAGGAGAAAATATACTAGACCTGATCATCACAAACATGGGGACAAAATGCTCCACACGAAGTATATCCCACATTGGTGAGATCAGACCATAAATTAATCTCACTGGAGATCCACATCCCGCCCACACCCCCAGCAAAAAAGACCACAGTGAAGAACTTCTCAAAAGCAAACTTCACACTTCTTAAGACTGGAGTGGTATCCTTCAAGGCCCCCGAGCCAGTGGAAACCACAACCCACGCTGCTGAAACCCTTACAAATGCCTTCTACGAGCACCTCCAGGAATGTATGGATCAAGCAATCCCTAATAAAATCAAGACCCTTTCCACCAAAGGCAGGCGCCTGGTCTGGTGGACTCCAGCCATTAACAAACTCTACAACAAGAGGAGAAAGCTACTACATGACAGAGCAAAATCCTTAAATGGGAAGGCATCTCTGATCAATACTAGCAAAAAACTACGATCACTCATAAAATCATCCAAGGCCAACTTTGAGAGAAAAATCGCTAATGACACAAAGACAATCATAAAGCCTTCTTTAGCTATGTTAGAAACCTGGGTGGAAACTCCCAGATATGCTCAGAATTAGTCCAAAATGATAAAAAATCACTGAACCCACAGGCATAGCCAAAATACTAGCAGAGAGGTTCGGTGCAAATTTCTCCCTCCCTCCCTCCAAAAGGAGAAATATCTATCCCACCAGAGTCTAGCCTCCCAAACATCTCAGATGCCCAGGTGAGAGCTGCTCTCTAAAGCAAAAACACAGCATCAATGGGACCGGACGGTGTCCCCGGATGTGTGCTACATGAACTCAATGAGGAACTAAACCCACACATAAGGCTGCTGTTTAATCTTAGCCTTACTACAGGATACGTACCCAAAGAATGGCGTACGGCAACTGTGGTCCCACTCCACAAAGGCGGTGCTTCTACGGACCCTGGAAATTACCGCCCTATAAGCTTGACGAGCCTTGTCTGCAAAGCTATGGAGAGGATCATAATGGAACTCATAAATAAAGACATTGGGGACCTACAGACATTGGATCCTACCCAATTTGGCTTTGTCAAGAGCAGATCCTGCCTCTTGAACTTGGTCGACTTTTTCGAAACAGTCACTAAGGCCATTGATGAGGGTAAGGCAGTTCACACTGCCTACCTTGACCTAGCAAAAGCATTCGACACAATACCCTACTCGGGCATCATAGAAAAGCTCACCAGCTTAGATGTAAACCCATATGTCACAAGATGGGTTGCAAACTGGCTCAAGGACAGAACACACAGGGTTAGAGTTGCTGGTGCCATGTCAGACTCTAAGCCGGTCACGAGCGGTGTCCCACAGGGCTCAGTCCTGGGCCCCCTCTTGTTCGGCATTTATTTTTCTGAAGTGCAGGCAAACATAGGGGGATTGTGGTTGACAAAATTTGCAGATGACTGTAAATTGGGCACCATAATTGACACTCCATCAGACACAGACATCCTCCAGAAAGGTCTCATAGAAATGGATAACTGGTGCCAGAGCCATGGCCTTAAGCTAAATGCCAAAAAATGTATAGTCATACCCTTTGGGAAAAACAAGGTAACCCCTAATTACCACATAGGTGGTAATCCATTAAACACGGAAGAAGTTATCAGGGACCTGGGGACCCAAGTTGACAGTAACCTCTCTTTTGACACTCACATTGCCAAAGTGGTTAGGAAGACCTTCTACATTGCCCACCTGATCATGAAGGGATTCACATCCAGATCAGGAGAGGTCATTGTACCCCTGTACTCTTCACTTATCAGACCAATGATCGAGTACAACGCCCCATTCGGAATGGACCTTACCCGACACCTGCAGCAGTTGGAAAGACCCCAAAAGTTCCTCACCAAAAGGATAAAGGGGCTCAAACATATGTCATACGATGCCCAACTGAAGAAACTCCAGCTCTATTCAGTCACATACCGTCTGCTCAGAGGTGATCTGTGCCTGACATACAAGGCCATGTCCAACCCGGAATTAATGGACATGCTCCACCTCAAAAAATCCAAATCCACCAGAGCCACGAGAGCAAGAGACTTAAACCTCAACACGGATATAAATAGGACGTGCTGGAGGGACAGATTCATCACCCAGAGACTCCCTACACTATGGAACAGAATCCCAGTCCATGTGAGGCAGAGCCCCTCACTGACTCTGTTCAAGAGAAATCTTGACGAGTGGATGGGAGATTGTAGGTTTACCCCGGGAATCATCTCTGTATCACTGCTGGACAGAGGCACAGCAAATTAATGGGTATAGTATTCTCATCCTAAGGGGTGGTGAAAGCCACACACACTCTGGCTAGGCTTATAAATGCCCTAGGGCAGATAGCCTAGTATGAACCTATGAACCTATGAACCAGATTACAGATATTGTACTGGTACCGTCACAATTAAGAAAGCCCACATAAGCACAAAGACTTAGTAAACATATGTAACCCACAATAAGGATATGCAAGTGCACCTGCGTGTATGTAATCCGCTCACAGCATAGCAAATGAATGCTGTTTTCTACATGTTTATTTATATATCTATATATGGATATATATATATATATTTGTGTATAGATATATATCCACAGACTTAAACTAAATAAATATATGAAATAAAGAATGTACAGACATACATATATATATATATATATATATATATATATATATATATATATATATATACACACACAAAATTACATTAATCGATATATACATAACAAACATATAAACATTTGTCCTTGTAGATATAACACATGTATATAAACAGG
Organism: Protopterus annectens; assembly: GCF_019279795.1. NCBI lineage: Eukaryota > Metazoa > Chordata > Ceratodontiformes > Protopteridae > Protopterus > Protopterus annectens. The sequence goes on along the minus strand of NC_056746.1, from coordinate 728,834,558 downwards.
TTACATCATAGCTATTATGGATAGATATACAGACATGCAAGACAGGTAAATACACTGCTGCTTTCCAAACCATTGCAAGGAAAGTACCAGTGTGCCAAATCTGCAAGTTCTACTCTTTAAACATGGATATAGGTGTCCTTTGCAGGACTTCAAAAATTGGCTCACTACAAGCACCGTCCTATAATGATTGAAGCAAAGGAAATCACATCCGCAGCTACAATATAGCTGTACATGCAACAGTAGCTTGTGCAAGGGTAATAACACATGGGTTGACAGAATGTATGACATATGTCCTGATACACGGAGAGTGGATAGTGCTTAGAAGTGTCTTCATACTTTATTATCGCTCACATTAAATATGTCTTATGACTACTGTGGAGGGTGTCATGCATGGGAATCATGGGTATGTAGTAATGGGCCTAGGTTCACAGGTGTTGGTTGACACAGATTTATTAGGTCTGCCCCATGGGAGTGATTAATATTCCTATGTGGGTATAGCACACACCTATACCTTCCAAAAATGAAGAACCCATCCACTGGATATTGTGTAAACCATTGGGGGAAGACGTAGGGACTTATATCAGTGTCATGTAAGCGATTATCATGGATGTACATGCGTACAAATAAGATGGTAACCATACTTAACCTTTCAGAATAAGACATCTAGACAAAGGCATATTTAAATAATTAGAAATAGGGACTATTTTAAATATTCCTCTGACAAAGTTAGAACGTTGATAGAATAATGGATAATTCATTAGTATGAATGTTTTAACGGTTATTAGTTGTAAACTACTAATGTCTGTCATTATTATCTAACCTCACAGTCCTTAATGACCTGCCACTAATTTACCAGAAAGGCACAATATTATAAAAAAAGGAACAACATTATAAGTCTAAGTTCGGGACATTTACCCAAAATGTGTACAGTTGAGAGGTATAAAGGTCACCCTGTCCTAAATAAATGTACAGAACTAGTGATATCAGGTGGACAGGTGTGAAGAAAGACGTGATGACAAATGACAAAACATGTATAAGTCAAAAGCATGTACCTCGATAAATGTGAATGAATACTTATGCCCTGTGATAGTCAATGTGGAAGGTTAATAGAAACAAAATAAATGTGTCCCTCAGGTTGTTATGCAGTGTCTCCGATACAGTGTTCAGTCTCCCACACTCGCATGTGAGTTCTGCCACTGACAGAAAGCGCAAATACCGGCGAACACATAAGGTAGATGATAGCATAATATGTTTTGATTAGCACTTGTTGGCTTTTGTGAGGAACACAACACTCTGGTGGGTGTGTCCTGCAAAAGGAATGTAATGGCATCTGACCTGTGATTTCTTCTTGTGTGTAGTGGTGTAATAAAATGATATATCTTGTATCAGAAACAGATACATGTTATAGGAAACAGTATTATCGACTATATTACTACAAGAAAAATCTGAAGGTATGAAAAGCGCTGAAGTAGTCAGTTTAGTATTGACCGCAGGTATGTGTTGACATGTTAAATGTCACAGCTGTATATATAGTACCTATAGGGCTGTCACCATTACAAATGATGAAAGTGGGAGCTGCTCTGTAGAAATGTCAGACGTAGCAGGTCAAAACATACCTACAGCCATGCATACTCCACAAATAGACATATTAGTACACAGCAAAGCTTAGGCCAGGAGTCATGGAGCCTTGGCCACCGTGTACGAGTAGAGGAAGAGTAGAGCAAGGCAAGATGTCTGCCGAGCTATTCAGCAATATCCTGTAGGGCGCAAGACAGCCCCTAAAACGAATGTTGCACGGACAATGTTAGGATATGCAAATTACTCCATTTGTAGGTGAAAGCTATGCAAATGATGTAAATCTGCGATACATGAAACAGTAAGCTGTCCGTGCAAGAGTAGAGTTATGTGCAGAAATGTACTCGGATGTTAACCGAGTTACGTTATGCAAGTAGCTAAATGGAGCAATGTCAGCTGCAAATAAAGGATGAATTCAGTTGAAGAAGCATGCCAATGGCCAAATATAAGGCCAGTGGCATATTTTTACATTGGAAATTAATAAAACTCTATTTGTCCTCCCCCGATCTCCGGTGTGTAAGCATAGCGCAACAGCGCGAAAACGCGCTGCGCTTTTAAAACAAGAAAAATATTTAAAATACACATAGAAATTGTAATTTTAGTCAACATTTGGTTCGCCATGCAGCTGAATGGCAAGCTGAAGACAAGATGGCTACTGAGTACTGGTTGCTATGAATTCAGTTGAAGAAGCATGCTATACTTTATTATCGCTCACATTAAATATGTCTTATGACTACTGTGGAGGGTGTCATGCATGGGAATCATGGGTATGCAATAATGGGCCTAGATTCACAGGTGTTGGTTGACACAGATTTATTAGGTCTGCCCCATGGGAGTGATTAATATTCCTATGTGGGTATAGCACACACCTATACCTTCCAAAAATGAAGAACCCATCCACTGGATATTGTGTAAACCATTGGGGGAAGACGTAGGGACTTACATCAGTGTCATGTAAGCGATTATCATGGACGTACATGCGTACGAATAAGATGGTAACCATACTTAACCTTTCAGAATAAGACATCTGGACAAAGGCATATTTAAATAAGTAGAAATAGGGACTATTTTAAATATTCCTCTGACAAAGTTAGAACGTTGATAGAATAATGGATAATTCATTAGTATGAATGTTTTAACGGTTATTAGTTGTAAACTACTAATGTCTGTCATTATTATCTAACCTCACAGTCCTTAATGACCTGCCACTAATTTACCAGAAAGACACAATATTATAAAAAAAAGGAACAACATTATAAGTCTAAGTTCGGGACATTTACCCAAAATGTGTACAGTTGAGAGGTATAAAGGTCACCCTGTCCTAAATAAATGTACAGAACTAGTGATATCAGGTGGACAGGTGTGAAGAAAGACGTGATGACAAATGACAAAACATGTATAAGTCAAAAGCATGTACCTCGATAAATGTGAATGAATACTTATGCCCTGTGATAGTCAATGTGGAAGGTTAATAGAAACAAAATAAATGTGTCCCTCAGGTTGTTATGCAGTGTCTCCGATACAGTGTTCAGTCTCCCACACTCGCATGTGAGTTCTGCCACTGACAGAAAGCGCAAATACCGGCGAACACATAAGGTAGATGATAGCATAATATGTTTTGATTAGCACTTGTTGGCTTTTGTGAGGAACACAACACTCTGGCGGGTGTGTCCTGCAAAAGGAATGTAATGGCATCTGACCTGTGATTTCTTCTTGTGTGTAGTGGTGTAATAAAATGATATATCTTGTATCAGAAACAGATACATGTTATAGGAAACAGTATTATCAACTATATTACTACAAGAAAAATCTGAAGGTATGAAAAGCGCTGAAGTAGTCAGTTTAGTATTGACCACAGGTATGTGTTGACATGTCAAATGTCACAGCTGTATATATAGTACCTATAGGGCTGTCACCGTTACAAATGATGAAAGTGGGAGCTGCTCTGTAGAAATGTCAGACGTAGCAGGTCAAAACATACCTACAGCCATGCATACTCCACAAATAGACATATTAGCACACAGCAAAGCTTAGGCCAGGAGTCATGGAGCCTTGGCCGCCGTGTACGAGTAGAGGAAGAGTAGAGCAAGGCAAGATGTCTGCCGAGCTATTCAGCAATATCCTGTAGGGGCGTGTAAGACAGCCCCTAAAACGAATGTTGCACGGACAATGTTAGGATATGCAAATTACTCCATTTGTAGGTGAAAGCTATGCAAATGATGTAAATCTGCGATACATGAAACAGTAAGCTGTCCGTGCAAGAGTAGAGTTATGTGCAGAAATGTACTCGGATGTTAACCGAGTTACGTTATGCAAGTAGCTAAACGGAGCAATGTCAGCTGCAAATAAAGGATGAATTCAGTTGAAGAAGCATGCCAATGGCCAAATATAAGGCCAGTGGCATATTTTTCCATTGGAAATTAATAAAACTCTATTTGTCCTCCCCCGATCTCCGGTGTGTAAGCATAGCGCAGCGGCGTGAAAACGAGCTGCGCTTTTAAAACAAGAAAAATATTTAAAATACACATAGAAATTGTAATTTTAGTCAACATTTGGTTCACCATGCAGCTGAATGGCAAGCTGAAGACAAGATGGCTACTGAGTACTGGTTGCTATGTGTGGAAGCGCTCTGTCAGAGATGTAACCAAGCATTAGTAGGAAATCCAATGCAATTGAGGCTGAGGATAGTGAATCACAATTTGTCATGCCATATGGGACAAGCCACTACAGAGGAAGAGTAGGTTAAGGGGACTATCAGAGTAGAAGATAGGTGACATCATGAGTGTGTATGTATAAAATACTGTAATCCTATCGGAGCAATGTGTCACATGTTTGCTGTCAGTTACTCATCAGTGGAAGAGGCGTGTTATGATTTATCCTAGGTATAGTCAGGAACCTGACGGTGTACGCCATGGATATCACTGAAGTTTCTTGCAAACCTGCTGACAGTGTGTTCACACCTGTGCATGCCTGTAAGCCTGAGTAGGCATGTGTGCGTGCGTGTCAGCCCGTGTGCGCGCGTTGAAGAACGAGTAAGCTAGTGTAAGAATGTTGAAGCCCGTGTAATGTTGTGCAAGCCAGTGTATGCATTTGTAAGCATGTATAAATCTGTAATACACACATCACACACGTACTGCACACTCTGAAACATATGCTGCCAATACTACACACGTCAGTCAAATGGCACATGGATGGATAATAAATCTTCAGAATCAACAGTGCTGTAAACTATACTACATTGATGGTTATAGCTGTAATGCATCATGCCTGCTTACATACACCTAGAAGGATATCACACTTTGTGTTAACAACATTTTAACATTAATACAGTGCTATAAAGCCACCCTGTGCATCAGCACCATGTTAGTCTGTTCCTGCATCAATGTTACACATTACAGGTGGTGGCACAGGTGTCATCATATGCACAGGTTATGGTGTTTCCTTTTCAGAGCCTGTCATTGAGCCATCCAATCAACATGTAAGTATGTGTGTATGTGAGGGACAACAGTGTTTGCATGGCCCAATGTTGATGCAATGTGTGTGTGTGTATGTGTTAGCCCTAGCTGTTTGTTACATGTGTGTGTGTCTGCATGTACACAGTTTCAGCATGTGTCAGCCATATACAGGAGGTTGTGGGACAGTCACAAACCGTACCTGTCAGGCTGTACAGATCGCCATTACTGGCCATGGGCATCCCTCCATGCATTCAACAATATTCCAGTCCTGCACCTGTCAATGTATACACATACATTCCTGGGATCTGTATCACAACCTGTGGATAAACGGGAGTCAGTAATGTTAACCTGATTTGCATAGTAGTGTCAGTTAATACATTGTTATATGAGCCATATTCATCCTTCAAAGTAATAACCACTGCTGACTGTTGCTGAGATGTGCACACGACCATTTAAAGGTGCTGTACTATCATTGTTGTCAATGTCCCTAGTAATACCCAGCAACAAAATAACTGGTCACTACACAACTATAACCCAGGATCACTACAGCACACAGTATGTGCACTATCACAGAGCCATAGCAGATTTCCATACATCAAAGGTGTTCACGTACAGATAATGCAGCACATTCAATAGTGCTAATATCCACATACATATCAATATCTATCTACATTACATATATATAAATAGATACACAGACACACACACACACACACACACACACACACACACACTTGGCAGGGTTAGGATCAGAACACAGACTTAACTACCTTATCACACTACAGCATTACGCATGTACAGAACACGCTACCGTGATTACTAGATCACAGCATTCACACAGGCATACATCTAGCTTGCTGGCATCAGCATCAAAGGCAAAGACGCCGTATGGATTCTACGGAGAGTGAATAGTGTAAAAGCAATGTACTGTTGTCATGCAGCGAGAAACTCTCACACACACGTGGCAGGATTGGGATTAGAACACAGACCTAACTACCTTATCACACTACAACATTACGCATTTACAGAACGCGCTACCGAGATTACTGAACACAGCACTCCCAGAGGCATACTTCTAGGTGGGTGACATCATCCGCAAAGGCAAAGAAGCCGATAGGGAATGTATGTGGTGTGAGGCGTTTAAAAGCATTAGAGTGTCCCCAGGCAGCTGGAAACACACACACACACACACACACACACACACACACACACACACACACACTTGGCAGGGCTGGGGGTCGACCATGCACCTAACTACCTTATCACACTACAGCAATACACATTTAAAGAACGCGCCACTGAGATTACTCAACACAGCACTCCCAGAGGCATACCTCTAGGTGGGTAACATCATCCGCAAAGGCAAAGACACCGATAGGGAATGTACGTGGTGTGAGGCATCTAAAAGCATTACCGTGTCCCCAGGCAGCTTGAAACACACACGCACACACTTGACAGGGCTGGGAGTCGAACATACACCTAACTACCTTATCACACCACAGCAATATGCATTTACAGAACGCGCTACCGAGATTACTCAACACAGCACTCCCAGAGGCATATTTCTAGGTGGGTGACATCATCTGCAAAGGCAAAGATGCTGATAGGGAATGTATGTGGTGTGAGGCGTCTAAAAGCATTATTGTATCCCCAGGCAGCTGGAAACACACACACAGAGGCACACACTTGGCAGGGCTGGGAGTCAAACATACACCTAACTACCTTATCACGCTACAGCATTACGCATTTACAGAATGTGCTACCGAGATTACTGAACACAGCATTCCCAGAGGCATACTTCTAGGTGGGTGACATCATTCGCACAGGCAAAGATGCCGATAGGGAATGTATGTGGTGTGAGGCATCTAAAAGCATAACTGTGTCCCCAGGCAGCTGGAAACACACACACACACACACACACACACACACACACACACACACACACACACACACACACACACACACACACTTGGCAGGGCTGGGAGTTGAACATATACCTAACTACTTTATCACACTACAGCATTATGCATTTACAGAATGAGCTACCGAGATTACTGAACACACCACTCCCAGAGGCATACTTCTAGGTGGGTGACATCATCCGCAAAGGCAAAGACGCAGATAGGGAATGTATGTGGTGTGAGCTGTCTAAAAGCATAACTGTGTCCCCAGGCAGCTGGAAACACACACACACACACACACACACTTGGCAGGGCTGGGAGTCGAATATACACCTAACTACCTTATCACACTACATTACTCATTTACAGAACGCGCTACTGAGCTTACTGAACACAGCACTCCCAGAGGCATACTTCTAGTTGGGTAACATCTTCCGCAAAGGCAAGGATGCCGATAGGGAATGTATAGAGAGTGAGCAGTCTGAAAGCATATTACTGTCCCAAGGTAGACATAGACAAACACGGCAGTGGTGTGATCGGGGCAACTAAATATCTAAGGAGCACTACAACAACACTACATAGATACGGGCACACCACAGACAGTACACCCTGAAAGACAGTCAGCCAGTGTGTTCAATGTAGGCATCCATCGTGATGTTGAAAATGGACATCTGTTGCCTGGATGTCCACCATCGCTATGCAGGATGTCAATGGCCATGCCCATACACAGAGGCACATCACCGACACAAGGTGTCACTGGCCATGCCCACATGCTTAGTATCACACGTCCGTTTGGAATGTACTGTGTGTCCATCTACACAACGGTGTACTGGGCATGCTCACACACTTAGCAGTTGCAAAGGGCCAACTTGCTTGCACACGGATTCTAAACACGTAAAGGCGCAGTTTGGAATGTACTGTGTGTCCAACTACACAATGGCATACTGGGCATGCTCACACACTTAGCAGTTGCAAAGGGCCGTCCTGCATGCACACGGATTCTAAACACATAAGGGCGCAGTTTGGAATGTACTGTGTGTCCATCTACACAACGGCGTACTGGGCATGCTCACACACTTAGCAGTTGCAAAGGGCCATCTTGCATGCACACGGATTCTAAACACGTAAGGGTGCAGTTTGGAATGTACTGTGTGTCCAACTACACAATGGCGTACTGGGCATGCTCACACACTTAGCATTTGCAAAGGGCCGTCTTGCATGCACACGGATACTAAACACGGAAGGGCACAGTATGGTATTACTGTCCCAACGTACATGAAGGCCACTCACATGTATTGACAAGTACACACTCAGGAGCCATCACAGATGTCTCAGGTGCAGATCACAGAGGTACACACCGCAGTCTACAATGTAGCCCTCAGACATCACCATGTCGTTGGACCAGCAATACATCAACATAACACCATGTGACTCATGACCAGTGGACTGTACATAGGTGTACAGTAACTGTGCAGACTACACATGTACCGACAGGGTTCCATCATGTGTTTTGCATTGCAATGATACCACTGTACATAACCAGGTCGGCTCTACACATAACAGGGGCCCTGGGTCTTACACAGCTGTAACAGATGACTGTCGCTGTACACCAACAAACACACATGTTTGGATATGCCATACATGTAATTGCAGTGGATATCTGCATGGACCACACACAGAACACAAATGTACATAGCATAGCTTTTGCAGTCCTCCATGCAGACAAGTGGCTACAGCAATCATACGTACGCAAATGGAAGGTGGGTCCATGGCTGTTGAATGCCAACAGTACATGAGGTAGCAATGTTGACTGAGGACACATTCCCTCTGTACTAGTTACCCATGACACCCATCACATCATACAACAGTCCATGTGTTATGTATGTCAACACACATGTCCACCGATTGCAATGCATACAAACATGGCTACATGACAGGCATGTAGGACCAACACACATGTACAAACTGTAGCGTGCATGCAGCTGCCATGCATGTGCAGTAGCTGATGTAAGTAACTCATCTGTGCCTAACTACAACATGCAGTTGCAATGCAGCCCCATCATTGACACCTGTATATGGTGACATACTGACAGTACGGTAGGATGTACATCAGGTATGGATGGATGTGTGTACGTAAAGTGGTGATCCACCTGTGTAGATGGATGTTCACCGGGTACGGCTCACAGGTGTGTCACATGCCATCATACCATTACATGTGCAAACAGTACGCTATGTTACTGTTACCTAACGGTGAAGACATAAACCTACACAGCGGTCAGTTGTTGCTGACTGTACATCACTCGACACCTGTAACACTTACATCCTCCCTGTGTACATATAGCAGCACAATTGCCGGTCATAGCGTTGGTACACAAAATGCGGCCAATACTGCTGCATGTCTGTCAGACGTATCATCATATAGCAGGTGTATCATTCACAGTACTGCCATTTGTGTTTGCATGTGTGACCATATATGCCACATATGGTGGGGAATACATCCCAAATGTGACACACCCCTGTACACTGTTGTAGACATCTGTACATACTGCAGTGTGGAAAGCATGACGTAGGCAGGTGTGGTGTGTGTATCACACACATCAGCTATCCATATGTGTATGACAGTTGTGGTCTCCACAGTGTGTGTGTGTGTGTGTGTGTGTGTGTGTGTGTGTGTGTGTGTGTGTGTGTGTGTGTGTGTGTGTGTGTGTGTGTATGTATGTATGGCTGTCTGGTGCATGGAGTGAGGGTGTATGCTACCATACAGAACACACAGGATCCCAACCCCTCATGGTGATGCAGTCTACTACCCTGTTGATGCCATCGGTCTCAGCCATACTGGTGACCTGTACATGTCCCTTCTCTGTGTCATGTCGAGTGGGTGCACAGTACTGTGAGGGTGATGACCACATAGGCAAGTGTCCTCACCTCAACACTACGGGGTGTGCGTTATAGTGTTGTCGACCCCATGAGTGTGGGCATGTTCCTGTACTGTGACAGGGTATTACTGCCACACAGTGAGGCCTTATGCTATCACGTGGCCTCTAACGTTATCATTGTCCAGACTGCTGTGTACAACCCTGCACCAAGTCAACATACCTGTGATGTGACCTGGTATGGATGTCACATCTCTAGCCACTGTAGCCTATTAAACTGCACACAGGTTGCTGGATCAGTATATGTGTGGACATCTGTGGTATGTTAGACTTTCCAGCTGTCTGGTTGAGGCTACGTATAGCATGCTGAGATTGCCATACGTGCCTGTGAGTACTCTGCAGTTACACATGGGAGACTGCAAACACTGCTACCTGTAGGCATATGCAAGTAGATCATAAGGAGGGAACCAGGGCATCATTACCAACATGCTGTTACTGTTGTTACCGAGACACATACTGTGAACATATAACAATGCATGCTACACCTGTACTACATGCTTGTGCACATATAACAATGCATGCTACACCTGTACTAAATGGTATGTCTGGTGCATGTCAACAGTACACAACTAATGTAATATACACATCTCTCACCATTCTTACACAACTAATGTAATATACATTTCTCTCACTAGTTGTACACAACCAATGTAATATACACATCTCACTATTCTGTTCACCCTGTGCATCAGACCATTTGAGCATATCCCTGCACCGATGGTGTGGATGACAGGGATGTGGCACAGGCTTCATCATATGCACAGGGGGATAATGTGTGCCAGGGGCATAGGCTGCACCAATGGATGACATCATGTGTGTAGGTAAGGGCCGGTGATATGATTGGACATGTCTGTTCAGTATGCATGTGGGTGTTGTGGTGCCCTACAGATGTGTTTGCTGTGTGCGTGTATGTGTGCACACAGTTCTGCCTTTTGTGAGGCCTACACAGGGGTATTATTGACAGCTCCAGATTGTACAGACCAGGTTGTACAGCTCACTGTGTCCGGCCATGGCCACGTGACCTGTGCCTGCCAGGGGTTGCACGGGCACTACCAGGCGGAGGTACAGATTGGCTACTGTCTGACGACACATGTCCACTGGAACCGTGTCCCCACCGGGAACATCCAGGGCCACGTCCACGTGGCCTGCTGTGGCCTGGTGTGGACAGCGTGGCACCAGCTGCACTGCTACTGCTACCAGCACTATGGGGGTGGGCATGTGAGGTGGCATGCTCACGTCGACCTGCACTAGGTGGTGTAGCTTGGCTACGTCCACGTGGCCTATGCCTCACTCCTACCAGATGTTCCAGCACAGACAGCTCACGCTCGTGGATTGCCATGCCACCGTCAAGGATTCTGACCATGTCACCCAATCACCTGTCCAGAACATCAGCAATCTGCTGTTGAGCATTTGCCAATGCCTGGATGTTGTCATTTAGGGTACGGATAGCAGCCCTCTGCAGCCTCTGCCCTTCTCTGTTCTGCCATTCAGCACGTGCCTGTGCTGCCATTACAGTCTGGAACATGCGTCTGGTGATACCAGCTGCTGCGCTCTGTCCTGTAGGTGCATGACTGCCAGAGGTCCTCCTATGAGCAGCACCGGCCACATGCCTGTGTGGCACATCTGCAGGTATTACACTGACACCATGGTGTGGAGACACACCTTCTGTAGCCACCACATGTTCCTGTTCCACGCTAACATACGCTGACTGTCCTTCCTCTATGGCCACTGGTGATGCGGTATGTGTTGGCAGCAGAACTGTGTGCGAGGAAGAGGGCGACATAGCTGGGATGGCAACCATTGGCACAGATTCAGCCCCTGACAACCCTGCCTGTACCTCATGCATATGTTCATCACTGCTAGTATCTGTGGGGACACTAACATCAGATGGACCGCAGGAGGATAACGCACCTACATCACCTGTGAATGCAAAGAAAGCCTCTAAATTACAGTAGACATACACACACACACACACACACACACACACACACACACACACACACACACACACACAGACACACACACACACACACACACACACACACACACACACACACACACACACAGACACACACCATGCATGTGATTTGACAGACGACATGCAGCATGCCTGTGATACAGCAGACGGCATGCAGCTCAGACATTAATAGTGTTAGTAAGCATACCCCCTGGGGTGCACAATACAGCAAGCAGGTGTCATATCAGTAGCCATGCAGTTCACACAATCATGGTAGTATGCATGCATCCCCATGATACACCATATGGACCAGAAAAGGATAACAGTACACATGGCTGACATGACCTTGACATGTAATCTGCTGACGTGTGCATTAACATGCATACATGTCTGACACAATGGTGTCCTGACATGTACAGCGTCGTAATGGCCATCACATTTCGGTGTTGTCTGTATGCCCTACAGATAGAATGCATGTTTAGCAAATGTGCATGTGCATGGAAGGGTAGTGTGAGCCGTCTACATTGCTCTACAGTGTGAAGTACAGACACTGTGCCATTGCATGGCATCATGAGGCTTCTATATTGCTATACAGTGCATAATATGTACACATTGCATAGCCATAACTGCATGCATACCCATGACATTACTGTGGATTGTGACCAACGATGCTGAGCTGTATACACACCAAACCATGTTGTGTCATGTGACAGGTCACTGGAGGACCTACAGATGATACCCCTGCACAACAACTACAGAGTCTTAGCTGCCTGGCAACCATGTCCACACATAGCGGACTTGTCAATTCACCATGTCCAACATGACATTGCTGTACCACACACACGAGGTGCACAGCTAACGGTGATGTCCTACAGCAGCAAGGGAAATGTACAGTATCTGTGGCCTGATGTAGTGTCAATGTCTGTGGAAGCTGTAGAGGTGACTACTGTCATGCTATGACACAGACGTGATGTTCAACACATCTTATATGGTAGACATCAGTGACACCTCCGCTGGCTGCGCACAGGCTTTTAGGATGTCCAGTGTACCACATCAACCGTATAATCGGTCAACTAAGGCTATAATTGGACCATGTGTGGACAATGTGAAACAGGGTGTATACACATCACATCTACTGTGTGGCTACATATCTCCGGCCATGCCCCATGGCCATATGTGCACATGTGTTGGACAAATGTGTGTGATGGCCGTCTATCACATGTCTGTGTTGTCCCATATGACATACACCCATAGATGTTAGATATGTCACCATCCACAGGGTTATGCAGACAACAGGTTATATGTGAGGTATGGGTTATGGGATAGTGTGACATTATTGCAGCCAATACACTATGTGTCTGGGACATGTCGGATGGCACATCACAATGTGTGCACCCATTGCAGGGGTATATAACACAATGGTGACTCCTGTGGGCTGCCCATATCACAGCTCACTTTGTGGTACTGTTTGCGTACCACACGTGTTGTTCCAATGTATAGTACATATGCCTCCATTGTAGAACACCTCCACCATTGTATGCACAGCTGACCACACATGTAGCGATGACAAATACTCTGGTTTCATATCGGTGTATCATTTTGTTTGTATATATTGCACATGGGTGGCCTTTGTGAATGATGGGTGACGACACCTGTATATTGTGAATGGAATGAACATCAAGTGTACAAGTGTTAACTGGCCACATGGCGAATAGATCTATGCTTTTACATGCCTGATACTGATGACAGTCTCACCTGCAACGGACTCATGTCTGTGCGGCATGCCAGAGGTATCTGTATAGGGGTGACACAGCAGTATGAACATTATCCATGTCTGTATGACAGCCACAGGGTGCACTGTGCATGTTAACACATTCGCCTGTACAATAGCATATAGTATGCACATGTGTGCATACACAGGGTAGCATACTGTAGTATGCAGCATGTGTGTCCACATACCATGCATATGTTGTTACATTACATAATGTACAGTGACACATGCAAGTAAATGGATATAGTAGCCATATGTGCAGTACTGACTTACCAGGAAACCCCAGGCTCATTGGTTGGGAGACACCCACCTCCACGATGGCAGCTAGTGTTTGTGATTGCTGTTCTGAGGGTGTCCCCAGACTGACCAGTAAATCCTCAGTGTGTGTGAGTGGGGGCTGGGTTGGTAGCCCACCACCTGTTCCACCTTGTTCCCTGGTGATTGCAGTGGCACGCTGTTTTGCATGTCGCATCAGGTCTGTGCAGTGTCTGCGCACCTGCTGGTAGGTGCGGTTATGACCACCCACATCGTTCACCCTCTTGCGAAGATCCTGCCACAGGTCGTCCCACTGCTGGGCATGCTGTGGCACATGGCTGAACAACACCTCATAGTTCTCATGGAGGTACGGGATGAGGACATCATCCTCCTGGCAGCTGTACGCTGGAAGGCATGTACGAGGCATTATCTGTAAGACATAATGATGGTGACAGGTTACAGTTTCAGAGATGTACAGAGATACTGCTGCACATACATTTCTATGACATCTAGTACATCTGCACAGTTATCTTTGCAAATCATCATGACACTGACACTACTGACATGTTTGTGTCACACACATGTAACACCCGTTATGCATTGGATATCATCACCATATATGTGTGTCACCTCATTACAGTGTTCATACTCCATGTGAATGCTGTCTTGATGTGGGCATGATTGTTTGCCTGCACTGGTGTTCTTACCTATCTGCACATGCCTGGATGTGTCCACAGTAATTCTGTTGACCTTGATGCTGTGTATATGTCACATATCAACACAGACACAGCCTTAATGGACTTGAGCAGTGACAATGCACACATATGCATGGAAAGCTGTACATGCATGTGTTTTGTCATACACATCTACACAGCACTGTACAACTGTTCAACATCCTGCCATGGATTGTCTGTGTTGCACATGTGATAGTCATGTGACAATGGCTAGTCATTCGCAGGGATGGTTATCAACCATAGCATGTACGGGCAAGGTTTCCTAGCTGTAACCGACAGCCATTATGCCACCGCAAGGTGCATCAGTGCACCATTACTGATCCAGACAGTTGATACTACATCTACCATGCGGCCATCACACCATGTATGACTGGGATGACATGTGCAGCTTTGATGGACAGGATTGCATGGTATGGCGGGAGTATGTCACATGTATGGCACAGGGATCTGTCCAGCATGTGGCAATCTCAGTATTAGGATGGTGGCTGTCCATGATGTATGTCTTTCAGATCAGGATATGGACATGTAGCATGTCCATCATCATGGTGTAGCAAATGTCTTTATGCAATGTAGACAGCATGCTGCATAGTGGAGGTAAGGATTGTGAAGGCTGGTATCGCCCATCCACGCATGGCCATTACCCCTTAAAGGTGATATGTGATCCAATATTGGTCACCCCAGTGCTGTGTATGCCTTTCCAATGATCTCCGTGCTCATGGATGGCACCCTGTCATGACATGGGTACCTCGTATGACTACCTAAGGGGCCTGGAGACGTCACCAAGTCAGGGAGGTGTACTGCACAGCACCATCCCTTACACAGTGTCCATAATGTTGACCACAGCCTAGGTGGTAGTTAATGGGTGCAGGGATGTTCACCTAGCGGAGACAATGCTGATATCATCCATCAGAATGTGCACATATGTCACACACCTCACCCACACAGCCCATTCTGTATGTTGTTCACAACACTGACACAGCTATTGCTCATAGGTCATGGCCATTCACATCCTTACATACACAGATGCCTAACATTTGTCTGTGTGGTATGGGCTACAATGAGGGTGGAGTACAACACATTAACCCTGTTTTACTGTAGCTGGCATTGGTGTGATATGCATATGTCACTCTGGCAACTTTTGTAGTTGTGAGTCTGTCAACAGGCCACTGGTAGAGCACTCCTGTGACATACAAAGGTATTTGTAATCAAATATCCGTACTGTCTTGTACATCTGCACTGCTAACATCTGCATTGATAATGGTTCATGGACATGCAGACCATACTCAGCAGGGTTATAGTGCGGTGCCACCCATTATGACTGTCGTCACCACTTGTGGGTTGATATTATCCAACACCCTATCTGTATTGTATGTTCATGCTAAGCACTTGTTCAGAACTTGTGAGCATGTCATGAGCTACTGATTAATATAGCACCCATTCCACACCATTTCCCACAGGTACACTGGCTGTCCTCAAATTTCCAGCTTGCTTATGATACAACAGCTGTTGTACACATGTAACTCACATATCCTGTGAGACATGGTTGTATATACAGGCATGACCAACTGTCATGTACCAGTGCTATTGCCTGTCTATATGATGGATATGTCGTACATGTGACAATAGAGCAATTGTCTCATGTACACATTCAATGCTCACCTCCCAACATACGACACTACAGCCTGTGGGGGATGCACTTATGCAGCCCTGCTGGGGGTAATGCTGTCACCAACACTGAATGCACCTGACAGTCATGTGGGGATGTGTAACATTCGCAACACACCCCACTCATCACATAGTCTCACATGATCTCCACCACAGGCCACACATATGAGGACAACTTGTGCAGTACCTCTCCATACTCTGTGTAGGCACCAGAAGCAGCCCCCATCACGGAACAAAACATCACCAACTTATAGCCCACAGACTCATGTGTGCCCATCACATACAGCTAATAGGGTGTTATAACATACACAACACACCAGTCATAGATGACTCTGTAGGCGGTCACACTGCAGTTCCACACAGCAGGCTACACAAGGCGATAGTCGCTTACATCTTGCTGTCGGGTAACTGGTTCTGCATCATAACCTATACACCCATGCCACACCTCACCAGGTATGATGTGACTGTCATTCTCCATGTTAGTGTGACTGCCCTGAGATGCCACTTCACAGACTACATGTGCAGGGATATGCAATAGCTCACCAGTCTTGCAGCCCTGAAGGTGTGGGCCAAGCCCTGGGGAGCATTATGCATTCATCCGGACCCGATACCACTGTACAATGACTGACTGTGTCACTTCAACAGTTGCCTATGCTTCTGCTGTCATTCCACAGTCATCTGGTATCTGTCTGCTTTGACTGACCTGGTCAAACACAATGCTTTGGCACAGATCTCCTGCACCTGTCAGCCCTGGGAGTACAGATCACATGTAAGGCTTTTGCTGCTTCTATACTGCCTGTCTTGCACAGCTTCCAATAACAGTCACCGGCAGAACGGGAACTGGCAAGCAATACATGGGGACATGTGACACACTGCTTACATCTTCCTCTGTGACGCACGCAGGCAAGGCACACCTTATAATGCACCACTTCATTATCTCTGCAGTGACTGGGACCTGCCTCTAGGCTCTGCAGAGCACACCTGTAATGACAGGTTATAGACAGACCATACCTTTCAGGCACATACCTGGACCGGCACACCCATGGCTGAGGTGTTCCCATATCCCACTATGTTGTACACACATCCTGGCTAGTTACTTAGCACAATGCATCAGAGGTGCTCCACGTGCAACTAACAGTGTCCAGAACTGCTATATCCTTTGTAACAAGCTACAGATTCAACAACATACTCCACGGTTACCACACCTCATTTGTTGGTGTACTGGACAGTAGGGCTCAGACAGGTACTACTGATGTGTGACTGACACTACCCCACACTTAACTGGGATAGCCATTCATGTACTGACACATCCATGAGCCATAACCTCCACTCGGCTGGATCAACCCATACACACCACCTCCAAGACCAACATTATCCTTGACATGAAAACTACCAACATGTGACTGGTGTTCCACACCTGGGGTTATCCCCTCATTGGTGGATTCCGAACATATGCTAATCACCCTTGTTAGCCACATCCTGGCACCACACCCTTCATGGCATACACAGTACATGAGTATTACAACACCTACTACAGACATCTTATGACAGCGGTAGTTAACGTCATGACACCCGTGCAGATGGACAATGCACATACAAACGCTGAAACATACCCCAGTGCACTTCATTAGCATGTACACGACTGCATGGATCATGCTATTCCACACAGAGCCATGATGGTACACACCAGATAACAGACGCCACTGTGGTGGTCAAGTTCCATGGACATAATTTGCAACAACAGGTGGAGGCTGTTGCACAGTGGTGTACAATCCCATGGGTGGAGTAGCTCACTGGTCAGCCTCGATAGGGCCATGGGATCCCTCATCATGTACTCCAAGACTAGCTACGTAAACTTTACTGCGACACATTTCGGGGTGTACCACAAGGTGTTATGGTGGCATGTCAGTAGTCAATGGCAATACCCACATCTGCTCTCACATACAACAGTCACTCAAGAACATTAAAGATCCAGGTGATGTTGGCAACATGCTGGCGGATGGATTCAATGCTAACATTACATGCTCACACTCACTACATGTCCACAATCCATGCAGGAACATTGCGGTGTCCCAGTGGTCACACCTACACAGTACTAACCTGCAATCTATATGTCCTGGGACACTGGCCCCATGTCACCTTCCAAAGTCCCAGGCTGTGATGTCCACAAACCTCTGAACGACATGTCTCCCCACTAGGCCACCATATTCAGTAATAGCCTTGTATCAGACATTGTGGCCCCTGAATGGCACACAGCAACAGTTATCACACTCCACACAGGTGGTGCCACAATGCATGAGTGACACTATAGTCCTACACACCTGACTGGACTGTTCTGCATGGCTATGGGGACATCATCATGGACGTCATTCACAGAGACATTGTTGGGATCTGGTCCTTTGATGCCACCTGGGTTGGACTTGTTAGGGCCAGAGCATGGCCCCTACACCTGGTGGACTCCTTTCATACAGTTACCAGGGGTAGTTGATGATGGTACGGGGGTCCACACATCCTACATTGTCCTCTCATTGCCTTTTAGCACCATTCTCCATTCTGGTATTGACAACATGCACATCCACCTGCACATCGTACCCTATGTCTCAGGATGTTATGCAATGTGGCTCATAGACAGGACACACACAATGAGGGTAGCATACCATAGTATCTACTGCATTTCAGTTACACTTGGCATACCACAGTCCTCAGTCATAGGGCCCCTCATGTTCAGTATATGCTTCTCTGAGGTACAGGCTAGCACAGAGGGACTTTCCCTGCCTAGCTTTACAACCCCCTGCATACAAAGCACCATGATTGATCCACCAGCTGATACTGACTCCATCCATATGGGTGTCACTGTGACAGATACCTGATATGAATATCATGGCCTCAAGCTGCATGACACAAGGTGCATGAACATCACCTTTGCATTACACCATTCACCCACTGACTATCACATAGGTGTTAGTCCCCTACATACATGTCACATTGTACGTGTTCGTAGCACACACGTATGTTGCACCCACTCCTGTGGTTACCATATTGCCACTGTGGCGTGGATATCCTTCTACGTGGCCACACTTATCTGTACTGGGTGTGTAGCTGGTACATAGGCACCCATTGTACCTCTGAACTCCAGACTTCTACACACATTCAAGGGTACACCACCCCGTTTAGGGTGTACCTTATACAACAGCTACAGCTTTACATACCACAACATTAACACGCCATGACGTTTATTGAGCTTCGACAGTTAAAGTATGCAGCTGAACTATGGACACCACGTCTATACACATTTGCATACTACATACTTAGGGGTGACCTCTGCTGAACAGACAGGGCCCCTGTCCACAACAATATTAATGGATATACTCCACATACGTGACATAAGCAAAAGCCACTGTGAGCAACATGCTCATGGATATGTGCACACACGCAACGATGAGTGGGATGTGCTTGAGGGTTACATTCCCAAACTGGACACTCACCATGCTCTGGAACATGAGTTCTATGTACATCACGCAGGGACACTCAGTAGCACTGTTCATGTGATACCTCACTTGGTGGTTGGGAGACACATGTACGCCAGGGATCACTGTAGTGGCTGTACTGTGCAGAGGTGCAGGTAACACATGGCTTTGCTGTTCACAGGACACTACCCTAGAGAGGTACCACTGGTGTGAACACTGTAGTTGGGTTTACACATAGACTTACCAGACTGCATAGTACCCCACTATGAACCTGTGAAGCTATTACATGTCCTTTGTGCATGGTTACTTGGTAGCCCTTCCCTTTAGATTAGCTATCATGCTATTACAATGTCCCATGCCTACAAGCCATATGTATCCTGTTATTGTACATGCCAATAGACGATACCTTTAGTATGCATGATATGCCTGTTATGCTGTGTAGAATATCTGATATATCTACCTACAATACTATACATTACACATATTTTACATAGTATCCCATAATGCAAAGCATATTTGCACAGCAGGACCACCTTAGACATGTCATTGTCGTTATATGCCCATACACATGCCTACTGTGATAGTATATCAACATATACTATCCCCTGCTATGACACGTACTTGTTGGACATACCCTACCACTGACTGCGGGTTGTATGGAATTGTTCTGTTTAAAGCCCTCATGTAGCATCCCTTGTGGTGTCTGTGATGTGCACCTTGTGACCCACTGCTGGATGCACAGTTTCTACAAGCATTAGTATGCTCATCAAGACATCACTACATAAATACCTTTTCCCACTTTATGCATTGCGGACACTTTTAATTAATGCAAACCAGGCTATACATACACTAAATAATTAATACAAAACATGCTATACATAAACTTACATACCGAGTGTTCTACATACCTTGTTATCGTTCGGACTTTCGTCTCTATCTCTCTTACACTGTTTAAACAGGTATATGGTATGAGCATATGGTTTGAATGTCTAGCAAGTCATCCTTATATACGTCGATACCTGTAACATGTGGTTTCCTGCCGCCAATTGGTGTTCCTGAGTGGCTAATTACTTGCACATCAGCTGTGCAGCTACTCCATTCACCAGTTACGTGGCAACAGTGGGGTATAATTGAATTCTCCACTTGGGTGTTGCCCATTTCCCCTACCTTCGGGGAGACAGCCTGTATTGTGTTTTGTTGTGTGTAATTGCAACTGCTATGTGTAGAGACAAGTATACTTTGGATTCATGTCCCCCGTGGATTGTGTGTGACAGCTAGAGTATGTGGTTCAACATGTGGGTGTAACTGTCATCCCAACCATCTGATAACGGACTATTGCAAACAAAACCTGTAACATCGCCATTTGTTCCATTATACAACGGCTACAATTTTGCATGGCGCCTTTAATTGTGTCTCTCACAAGGTATGTTGACAGTTCTGCAGATGTAATTGACTGACTGGATGTTTCTGCTGTAATTACAGTCTGTATTACTATAGTTTCTAGTCGGGGGGATGTCGATGGGTGTACGTAGCATATACAGGTTTGTGGGGCTTGCATTTCTACATATTTCATATATATGTGTGTGGGCTCCGTCCCTAATTAAAGAGCTATCAGTTAGTAGACTTAAGTTACGGGATTTTACATTGTGCCATTGTTAATTGGTTTCTATATAGTATGCAGGTGAGGTTGATACTTCCATACCTCCGGAATTGCAGTGATATGTAAAGGGATATGTCTAAATGACAGCTATCCCATGTATTTCTGTCCCAGATATTTGCAGTCATTGCAGTTGTGTTGGTAACAGAACCTCTTTGCCATGGGTTGCCATCTTTTCATATGGCCATTGTTGGACACTTGCGGGACACACAGTGGTGTTTACAGGCCGACACATACCCACGGTCAGTACACAGGATAGCACATACTTTTATCCTCAATACATACCTATTGTTGTGGGACTTTGGCTACTTATCATATTGCATGTAACATTTACGTTTCTTACATACAGGCATAACTATTTAATGCAACTATTACATAATATATGGGACATAATAATGTCCTACAATCTCGGACATTTGCCCTTTGTAATGTTTTATGTCAGGACGCACCTGCCCAGGGAGGGGCTGTCCCTCCTAATGTGGGACAGGTGGTAACTGTATGCCTACGGCTAGCTATACCCACACCTACCGTAATGATCTACCTCTGAGTTGGCACTAACAGACACAAGATGCGGACACACACACACACATTACAGTCACACGGAGAAGCACACAGCACTGTCAACACACACATACACAGACTATGGCACCCACAAACACAGTTGAACACAGTACCTACGTGGACCGCAACACCGGCAGCGGTAACTAAATGTCCCTTCATATCATCATACTATTACTCGCGGTTGTACTGTTCCGGTACTGTGTTCTTTCAGTCTTTCAGCCTTGTGGTTACGCATGTTGGTATGTTACACATTCCATAGTTGGCGGTATCCTATTTATTTGTACCTCCAATGTGTTATGAATGTCGTTGACCTATCTATATATATTTGCAGATATCGTTGAATCTGTATATATCAACATATATCACTCTATCGCCCTTTCTATCTGTATTATATATATGTGTATAAGTGTATATAAATATATATATATATATATATATATATATATATATATATATATATATATATATATATATATATATATATATCTCAGACAGGGAAAGTGACAGGCAAGCTACACCTTTCATAGTGTACTTGGTGTATACTGTTTCCTGGACTCCACACGTTTGTGTCTGTACCTGTCACATTACACACCTGCCATAGGTTAGGGTTACCAGCTGTCCCACTTTGCGAGGGACAGTCCCTCTTTGGGCAGTTGTGGCCTGCAAAATATTTGTAAACATGGCAAATGTCCTGAGATTTTAGGACATACTTATTTCCTATAGTTTATGTAATAGTTGCATAAAACAGTTATTCTGTATCTGAACCACCTATATGTTATAGAAACAGAATAAGTAAGTAAACATTACAAGAATAAGCTTTTATCTAGGCAAAACAGTGAAGTTCTGATTTTCATACTGGCTGGGTGTATGTGTCGGCCTGCAGACCATAGGTATATCTTGGCTAGCAATAGTGTTAGGTGATTGTATACATGATTGCGTGTTCTACTCCTGGCAGTGGTCATTTTTCCCTTCAGAGCAGGTGCTATTAGTACAGGGGTGAATAATGCTGGTTTCACCTGTTCTGGACATCATTGACCGTGATCTGCGAGATATTCGGAGAAGCTTAGCCCTGTTTCGCGCATATCCGTATAGTCATATTTAAACGTCACTTACCAGCAGTGGGCAACGCATATTCCCGCTAATGTGTGCTAAACATGATCTGATGACCTGCATCTGACATGCATTACTCGTGCCTTCAGGATTAAGTTACATCCCTTGCAGGACGTGGGACCGGGAACATGCACGACGGTCACTGCATTTAACACTTGGACAGCTGGGATTTGTACACGTGTTATGTTGTTTTGTATGTGGAGTATACTACGGCTGTTACTCCATACTGCACTCACATGGATAACTCAGTTTACATATTGATGAGTCCAGTTAATGGTATGTCCATGTGATGTTTACTGGATGTGCTCCGGCATTGGGTATGTATATCATAGTGAGCCACACACGATACTGTGCTACACCTGTAAACGACCATGGGTGGTGCATGCTGGGGTGACGAATACCTGTCATGGGTACACCCTATGCCTTGACACAACATCCATGATTACATTATGTGGAGCCCCTCATTAATGCAGCAGGGACTCCGTGCAGAGTGTGTGCAGAACAGTGCTTACACATATGTGCTCCCGCGATTGCCTCTGCTCCACTAGGAGACAGTTGGTTACTCGATGTTGTGGTGACAGCTGACACTGTTTGCCCCGTTTGGTGTATGGCCTCTGACAATCGGCCGTGTACCTACCGATGTACCTGGGAACCTATACACACAGCACCACCATATGCTGATAGGCGCATGTACTGTTCAGGTGTTGACATTCTGTGTTCCAATAGCTATTGTGTGTACAATGTTTGAGTGCTGCCTATGTAGGATTCACACAGTGGGCCACCTATACATTACAATTTACAGGTGGTCGTGTTTGTGTGCCATCCATTTTACTGTGTGTGCAGGTGGAGAGGTGTGTCAGTCCATAGGGGCCTAAACTGTCAGAGTATGTGCTATACGTTCCCTCTTTGCCAAGGCATAGGCATATTGGGCATGCCTCCGTCTGCCTACTGGGGCTGGCACAGTGTGTTCGTGGTCTGAATCCCTCTGTGCCTGTGATGGCCTTGGCAATTGCGATGGGCTATGAGGGCCTCCACCATTTTGTCCCTGCTGCAGCTGTTTCCGCAGGATCATATTATGTAGCATGGCACATACTATGACGATGTGGGCACACGTGCCTGGAGAGTACTGCAAGGCTCCACCAGATGTGTCCAAGCACCAGAACCATGATTTCAGCATCCCGAACACACGCTCTATGATGATTCTAGTTTGTGCACATGCCTCATTATGGCGTTCTTGCATGGGTGTGTGTGCATTTCTGATGGGAGTCATCATCCACAGCTCCAGTGCATAGCCAGCATCCCCCACAAGGTGGCCATGTGGGATGTCCCCCCTGACAAATACCTGATACAGCTGTGAGGCATGCCAGATATGGAAGTCATGGCAGCTTCCAGGGCTGCCAGCACACACATCCATGATAATGCCTTGAGCATTGCACACGACCTGGCAGTTGATGGAGTGGAATCCCTTGCGGTTTATGTAGTGCCTACCATGCTCACCCAGTGGTGAGTTGATTTGTATGTGCATGAAGTCTATCGCACCCAGTACCTCCGGGTAGTGTGCCACACAGTGGAAGTGACGCATATTGCTGGCCAACTCCTCCTGAGTTTGGGGGAAGTATATATGCTCATTGGCATGTGGTAACATGGCATCCAGGAACTGGTGTAGTACCCTGGATGCTGATGCCTGTGAGATCCCCATTATATCTCCAGTTGGCCTTTGAAAGGTACCTGTGGCTAGTATTTGCAAGCTTACACATACCTTCGTGTCCACTGGGATGGGTTCCCCTCTGTTGTTTCTGGTTCTCAGGCGTGGCCGGCACAGCTCCACTATTTGCTGTAAGATGTCCCTGTCCACCCTGTAATGCTCTACTATCTCCAGATCATGTAGCCCCTGGTAGGTTACCCTTGGTCTGAGCACTCTTCTCCTCCTCCGGGGCCTGCGGTGGTTGTCGGCATCATCCTCCACAACACCATTAACACATGCTTATGAATCACAGCTATGGCAGCTCTCAACATGTACATTTTAAAAGTTCCCCGTGTGTTTACACCTATGGTGCAGTGTTTGGGAATACACAGGTGTGTGTAGGGTACTTTCACACTTTATACTACTGTGCTGTGAACACCGATGATGTCATAGTGCGTGTATGTACGATCGTAGCTACAGGGTATCTTATGTGTTTTACTGCCGGAACTACTATTGTGGTGCCTTTGGTGTTGAATTACGTTTGGCTGCCGTGGATTACCTCTTGACCTTCCCTTTACATTTCTGCACGTTCCACCTACCATTTTCTGGCATGCATCCAGCAGCCTGCTTTCATTTGTACTTTCCTAGACCTGGCTTATCTTGTGTAATGTTTGCTATTGCCGGTCTGCTGTCAGTTTGCTTTGCTCTGCTATGACAGATCTCCTATCTTTGCAATCCAATGCCTCCCCTCCTTTCTTTGCAATCCAATGCCTCCCCTATTCTGTTTTGCAGGTTTCTGCGAGCAGACTTGTCAGCTGCCGTTGATTGGCCACCGTGAGTTGATTGGTGTTAATTGCTCAGTAGTACTCCAATTACCCTACTTCAGCATTTCCTTCTTTTCTTCCCCTGACTTTCCTGTTTGTGCTATTGTTCACGGTGCGTGCATCCACTTACCGGGTTTTGGGCACGTTTTCATCCATGTACACATGCGCTTTCGGGCACCATGTGTGATCTCAGCTAATTCAATGCTAAAACGATTCTATACCTTCCTCCCCACCCCTGTCCTGCAGCTTTGCTTAGCAACGGCCAGGCCAGATTTGCATTGCTCCAATGTGCTTACTGCTATGGTGGCACACCCCTCTGCTGATGTCATGCATCTCCTCTGAGCCTCTCCTCGGTGTTATAGCGCTGCGCTGTATGGTACATCCTTCATCCGGTGGACCGTTTGTGATTCAGTATTACCGGCCTCAGTTGCATGGCATTGACTACTAATTCATAGTTACTGCGCCGAACACTGTCGCAGGCCCTTAGCAACCCTTGCACCTTGGTTGTGGTGTTCCATGCCTACCATTGCATATTATGGTGAAAACCTGATTTGTATTACATTGAGATTTTATGACATTTTTATATATTTTCTTTATGTTCCTGTTTGAGCACACATGCCCTGCGGTTGTACTGTGCGTTACTGTGGACATGACATTAAATGTTGTTTTTTAGGTGTTGTGCATCTTTTCTTATGCCATTGGCTGTGTATTTAGCCATTGGCATATGTTAACTTTGTAATATATGAGTCTGGTTCGCTTCCATAGCTCCGATGTTCTGTTAGGGAAAATGTAAACCGTGTTTTTTGGTTTACATTTCCGTGGGCTTACGCTACACCTGCACCACTTCATGAATCGCTATCTGCCTTCATTTACATGGTGCGACACTGTGCATGGGGTGATTAGCATACCTATGCCGAGGGCTGTGCAGTTCTGGCGTACGCCGGTAGTGCACGTGGAATTGGATCATACCTGAATCGCTCGACAGCCATATTTAGCATTATTCCACCAACGCTACGCCTGTGCCTGGTGCAAGCTTCATGAATCCCGGGGTATAAGTAAAACACATTAAAAGCACATAATAAATTTGAACTCTCAGTGTAAAAGGAAAATAAATTATAATGTGGTAGTAAGTAAATAACATTCAGTTATATCTTAAAAGTCAGTAAAGTGCAATGAAACAGTAATAATAATCTAAACAGTCCAATAATGATAAACCTGCATGTATCTACGGCAGCCTTAAAGACTGTACTACAAACTAAAATATATTATGCAATAAAAAGGTGAACAAAACCTTACTTAATAATTTCTCCCAAACACAGAAAGTCACCATTGTCTCAGCATTCTCAATATCACGGGAAGTGCTGCGATATGAAGTAGAGTAGTGTCAACTGAGAAACAAACATCACTTTTTTCACTATTTCTTTTCAAAGTTAATGCTTCTATCTTGTACCTGATGTCAAAAAGACTTGTTGAGATCATGAATAGAATTATAAAACATTTTAAATAATCTAATGCTGAATCATATATTTCCTTCACCCAGTGAAACAAGTGCTTACAAACATCCGTATTTAGCACATTAAAATACCCATAAATATATACATAAAATTCCTCTTAATGATTAACTGGATTGAATTCTCCACATCATCTTGACTTTAACTATTTATAGCACCAAATAATCTATACAAATCTGACAGCTTTTCTGCCTTAAAACCTGTTCTCTACCCCTACATCCACACCAGAACCCTGCATTTCCAAAAAATAAACAACTTATAACTGCAGACAGACCTAACAAAAGATTTGGCCATTGTCTTTACTCCTATGCTATTGCAAAACTATGGAATGTCATACTTACAACTATCAGTGCCTTAGATCACCTCAAGAATTTTAAGGTCTCACTAAAAAACTACCTTCTTAACTCCCTTATCTGTCCATGCTTCTTGTCAAAAAGTGAAACTCTTCCTTTACCCTTTAACTTTCCCTCTTCTACTTATTTTCCACTGCAGCTAATCTCATCTTCTTACCTCCCATTTTCCTATCTCAACCACACCTCTCTCACATCCCCTTTATTATACTCCATCATCAATACTTCTTCCTACCTGATGTCTTTATCCCCTCTTCTTTGTTTATCCTACCTCTTCCTTTTAACTTCCTAACTATACCTACCTTACTCTGTCTCCCATTACCTCCTTAACTATACCTACCTTACTATATCCTCCATTCTTCTCATCTCAGAGCCCTCCTAGCTCTTCTCTCTCTCTTCCTGCCTACTACTAAGGCAAAACCTCAGTACATAACTAAGAAACTATTATTACTGACCTAAAAATATACTCCATATCACAATGCATGTATATACCTATCTTCTCAAAACACTTCTTTAGTTAACTGACTCATTTAAACATGGTGGATTGCAAACAATTAAAAAGTTACCACCAGTGCTCTTAAAGATATGATTGTTTCTGCCACCCAGCAAGATGCTAGCAGAAGCAATTCCTGAGCAATCCAGAAAGTTTCAGCAGTTACGATTTTTGAACACTGTTAGGCTACAAACATTCAATCATTTCTCAATGATACTGCAATCTCTCTGGT
Organism: Protopterus annectens; assembly: GCF_019279795.1. NCBI lineage: Eukaryota > Metazoa > Chordata > Ceratodontiformes > Protopteridae > Protopterus > Protopterus annectens. The sequence goes on along the minus strand of NC_056746.1, from coordinate 728,806,423 downwards.
TTCTTCAACTGCAGAAAGGTCAGTTGTTATTTTATGTCTACTTTGGCTGAGGGATTAACATATGTATGCTTTTAAACAGGTGTGATCTTTAGATCAAATGAATAATTGCAGAAAGAAACAAGGGGTTTCTTAAAAATACAAAGATATAAAATGAAATTCACTTCTAAGCTGCTGTGTTTCAATAGCAATCCACTAGCTGTGATAGAACAAACTAAAGTCATAAATAATGTTGAATTTGGATATTGATAGTTACTGTGCCACATCCCCTGCCCTGGTCAGCATTTCATACTGTATAAAAATGAGAAAATTGTGATTCAATGTACACACACATATATTCACACACTCACAAAATCCAAAGAAGTAATTTTGATGAAAGTATTCATCACTGGAAAGAACAATAATAGCATTTTAAAAACAACACTGATTCTCTTCTTATGCTTTTTCAACTAATAAGGACACTGGAAAACAAGATCTAGATATCTGGTTAAATAACACATGCTAGCTCAACCCTGTCAATTTTATGACTATGGAAGGATGGGAAGCCCTTTGAGTAGATCTAAATTCAGAAATAAAGTGGCAAAACTGTGTTCAAATAGCAGAAGACAAAGGTGCATGGCACTCACTAGAGACCAAGCTTACCAAGTCTATTGTCTGTTGAACTAAACTGCAGGTTGGCGGCTCAGTACCAGTAAATGCCAATAAAAATGATAGCTGAAAATATTAAAAGCAACTTTATTAAACTACAAACTTAGATAAGTGCTTTCATTCACATACATTAATGAACTTCATCAGGTAATAAAATTTCACTCATGCGTACCTTAAATTTCCCAACAACAACCAGCGAATGATGTTGATTCCTTCTATGTGCTATGTGGTACATGTTAGCTTCATTCATAAATTCAGTAGACTTTACAAGCTTTTTAGCTTTTCCAAAAATAGAAAATACTATCGCAATATATATATATATATATATATATATATAAATATACACACACACACACACACACACACACACACACACACACACACACACACACACACACACACACACACATACACACACGCACATATGGGTCTGCTTCTGATTGTCAAAAACTTACTTTCTTGACAACCACAAGATCAAACCCATTTAAATGAAAGTGCACTAAATCAAAAGTGCACTTTCACAAAAGCCGGTTCTCCAAAGCGCATTACAGTGGGGATAAGGAAATATATCCTTTTCCCCACTGTAGTGTGATCTCGGAGTTAGTATATTTAAGTAGGGTGGGTGTGAGGGTAAATACTGTTTAAAGCAGTTTTCTTTTATTTTTTTCCGGTTCAGAGAACTGGCTTTTGCGAAAGTGCACTTTTGATTGAGTGCACTTTTGCTTTAATGGGTTTCGATGTTGATTGATCAAGATTGTTAGATTTCTATCAAGCAACATAGACCCATATATATATATATAATATATATATATATATATATATATATATATATATATATATATATATATATATATATATATATATATATATATATATTGTTAGAAAAATATGTATTAATGTGTGTATTAGTAATATGCTTAGTGCATTTAGAGCTTGAAAAGGGTTAACACATTTATTCTATTTCATACTGCATAGATCTGTACAAACGGCAGATGCTTTCTGACCTTGTATTGTTAGCTAAAATCTTGCTTGTGCCTTGGAAATTTACTGAGATGCAGATGATTCCTGCTTATGTTAGGAAAATAATGAATAGAACAATGCTACTTGTATGAAGCTTAGACAAGAAGTTCCATTTGTGCTGTGAGAAAATACACAGCTGTTGAAGCTATAGATAATTAGGACAAAGCCTGTTTGAAAATATGAACTGCAATCAGCATTTGCTTGTATCTGAGTTAGAAGAGTACCTTGAAATGTAACACTGTACAGTAGAAGCCTGTAAACGAATTAGTGCCCACCAAGGCCAGGTTGTTTTTCTCAGAAGTTTCTCACAAATCTAGTCATGTCAGCAGAAAATCTGAGTAACATCTGCTGTAGAACAATACTGAAAGTTGTGTTTGATTACGTCAGCCATAGAAGGCCATGTCTTGTAAAATAGTGTAAGAATAAGCATACTTCCTGTTAGTAGTTAGACAAATCCTTGTATTTGCATGTTTTTGTCTCCTTGCAGCAAGTAATTAAATATGCCTTAACTGAACCTTACGTGTATTGGTCTTTGAAGTTTTTTCCTTTGACAGATTGGTCCTTCGGACCAGAAATCCTCACTTTGCCTCGGATCAGACAGGCCAGGTGGCTTGAAACCATACAGGGAAGAAACCACATTGGTTCTTCTTAGTTGAAAAGCCCTCTGACTGAATTGTCGTACAAAAGAGGCCAGCCACTTTCTGATCTGCGACTGAAGGACGGGTTTACTCGAACCAGGTGATCAATCACGAAGGCTCAGGTAAGGTGAATCTACCTTTTTTTTCTGTTTTAGATCAGGGACTAGATTTGTATTTATTTTGTTAAGACTTTGTTTATACAAGTCAGGGACAAAAAGATTACTGTCTTGTCATAGATCAGTGAAACAGAGCAGGTAGGCAGTCATTCTGAAGAGACAATAACAAAATCCATAGTACCATGTTAAAAATAAGGAGTTACGTAACGATTAAAAGGGTAGAACAAAATGGGTAATAATTGTACAAAAAGATCCCAAAGTCCGGCGTTAACCAAAGACACGAAATACATGCAGTCACAGCGTGCTGATAATATTAAACACTACTCAAAATGGGTTAATAAGTATGAATTTGATAGTAAACTAGAAAAATCCTCACTTGTCAAACTTGTCAAACAGCTTAAAACCGATTCTAAAGGTCGGGTAAAAAAGCAACGCCAGTTAGGAATTCCTCAGGCACACAGGTGGACTGAGGAAGTAAACCGAAGGGAACAAAAGAATAATAATTCAAAAGCAATGTTTTTAGATAAGGTGGACAATAACTTAGTAATAGCATTGGCCTCTCCGCCTCCCTTACCAGAATATGAGGCAAGTGAACAGGTTACTCCACCCCTGCGATATCCTGCTGTCACTGTAAATGGAGACACTACAAAAGCAAAACCGTTTATTAGAGATCCTATTGAGACCAGGTCTTGAACACGGGCAGGAAACTCAAAAGGGGACATTGAGTTATATCAAATGGGTAGAAATTCATGATTTATGAGTGAAGAAGAAATATGCCCACTTATAGAAGTGCCTAATCCTCAGGCAGGGCAAGAAGGTCAGAACCCGACTATTCTAGTGTATAGACCCTGGACTCCAGAAGACATCCGGAAAGCCACTGAAGGAATTCCCCATCCAAAAGTTAATTTTAGAAAGTTCTTAGAAGATTTGCAAGGAATGAGGCTAAGTTATAATTTAAACGGAGAAGAGGTAGAAAAAGTAGTCAGACAAATTGTGGGACCAGATTGGCACATGATTAGTGGCGACTGGAATCCCCGTGACACTGTGCTCAGGCTCCTCCCACATAGCAGCGCAGAATTAGACAACAGAGTGAAAGGTCTTACAGACCGCATCTCTGAGAAATGGAAGCCTAGGGCAGACTGGACTTGCATTAATCAATGCATCCAACAGGAAGGTGAAACTATTGACAGATATTATGCTAGACTATTAGAATGTTTTAATAATCACTGTGGAATGCAGGTTCCTGAAGATCAGACACATGATTCCCCATATGAGCAGCAGTTAAAGAATGCATTTTTGAAAGGCAGTATTGCACCCATAAGCAGCTTTATTACAAAGCACATGGTAGATCATCGAACAAGCAGGTTACAGTCATTACTTGAATATGCTAGGCATGCCGAAAGGCATTTTAATAGCAAAAAGAAAAAGAAAGCCCAAGTATTTTCTGTAGAAGATGGAGCAGACGTTTATGTAGTACAGTCCGAAAAAAAGGGCAAGAGAAATGCCCAAGGAAACAAACAATCAGCAATCAGAGGACTATGAAGGGCAAAAGAAAAGGGGTGAATGTTTTAAATGCGGTAAAAAGGGACACTTGGCAAGGGATTGCAAGAAAAACAAGAAAGCAACCACGGATGATAAGGAGGGTGAGGACTGACTATATGATAGTCAGGAATCACTAGAAGAGGATAGCAGAGAAGGAACAAATGAGAATGTGATAGAGGGAGTAGAGAATGTGACAGAAGAAATAGAGGAAGTGCAGGAAGTCACAGATAGTGAAGAAAATGAAATATTAGATTTGACTTTATTGAGCTTAGAGCTCTATTTAGCAGACACGAAACCAGAAATTACACTCCTGGTAGAAGGGAGGGAAGTCAGATTCTTGTGTGACTCAGGGGCATCATGGACCCTGATACATCCCTCCAAACTGCCAGAGAACTCAGAGTCACCTGATTACATATTAGTGAAAGCAGCTAATGGACAGCTGTATCGGGAGCCCCTCTCCCATAATATTGTGATAACTGATCCTGTTTCAGGATTGACCCAGAAAAGCAAAATTGTTGTTTCTGCAAAATGCCCAGTAAACCTTTTGGGCAGAGACGTTATGCAGCTATTTGGTATAGCAGTAGTTTCGACTATGCAGGGTATGGAAGCACAGTGACAAATTGATACCTTTGCAGTGCAAACGGAGGGTAAAATGTTTTATTGGTACAGCCAGGACTTGGTTACGACTGGTCCAGAGGCAGTGACCGAAGAGTTGATAAATGTAGCCATCAGCAAGTTCCCCTCCCTTGACATTGATAAACAGCATTTGTTGCACTGTACTCTGTATTATTGTAACACACCAGGACCTGATAATGAATATGAGCAAGAATTGTTTAGAAATCGTGCAAACAGATTGATATTACGTAATCTGTACTGGGACACAGAAGGGAACAGTGTAGCCAGCTGTTCATTGCCCCAGGAGTTCTTTGCACTCTATAAATCTAATCGATTACCACATGTTAGCTTAACTAAGGACAAGAATGTAAAATGAGTAGACTTAGGAGAAAAAGTTACGAGATGGGAAAAACAGACAGAGTTAGAACTGTCAGAGCAGGGAATACAAATGTAGAAGTTGAATTGGATAACTCAGACACACCCAGCTGTACACTTGCAGTCTAGCAAGGACAGCTGATTATCACTCCTATTGAAGGAGGAAGAGAATGCCTTACAGAATATACCAGAAACTCTCTGGTCAACAGGAAAGTCAGATGTAGGGCTTATTCGTACAGCAGGACCAGTTACTATTACACCAAAGTCAGCATTTAGACCACAAAAAAGACAGTATCCCTTAAGAAAAGATGCAGAGGTAGGAATCAAACCCATTATAGCAGCTTTACTTAAGGAAGGGTTACTGGTGGAGTCTCCTGATTCACCATGTAATGCACCCTTATTTCCTGTTAAGAAAGCGAATGGAGAGTGGTGTATGGTCCAAGATTTACAAGGTGTAAATGATGCAGTAATACCAAGGGCACCTACGGTGCCAGACCCACACACCCTGTTGAAGGATTTAAAACCTCAACAGAAATATTTTTCTGTGGTAGATGTCAGCAATGCGTTCATCTTGATACCGATACACCCTGACAGCCAGTATTGGTTTGCATTCACATTTCAGAGGAAAAGGTATACATATATGTGACTACCACAGGGGTATTGTGAAAGCCCAACAATATTCTCACAAGAAATGGCAAGCAACTTGGCGGGATTTACCCCACCAAGAGGTAGTCAGATTTTGCTTTATGTTGATGATATCCTGCTGGCGGCCCCCACCCAGCAAGATTGTAAAGAAGATACCATAGCGCTATTACAACTTTTAGCCACTGAAGGACATAAAGTAAACAAAAATAAACTGCAGCTTTGGAAAAAACAAGTTAAATACCTAGGATATGTAATATCCAAGGAGGGTGGGACATTAGATGAGGACAGAAAAGTAGCGATTTTGCAAGCACCAAAACCCACTACCAAGAAGGAAATGATGTCCTTCCTGGGTACGACTAATTTTTGTCTGAGTTGGATTCCAAACTATGCCTTGGAATCTGCACAGTTGACTAACCTGATTTATAAAAAGCATATGGCAGCACAGGATTTGTTACAATGGACACCAAAAGCAGAATCTGCTTTCTGCAAACTGAAACAGTTAATAGCATCCTCATTAGTTTTGGGATTACCAAACTATCATAAACATTTTTTCCAAACTGTCGATTGTAAGCAAGGTTATATGACATCAGTGTTAACACAGCAGCATGGGGACAAGCAACGCCCTATTGCTTATTATTCATCACAACTGGACCCAGTGGCACAGTCTTTACCCCACTGTGTACAAACAGTAGTTGCAGCTGCAATGGCAGTACAGGCTTCGGCCTCAGTAGTTTTGTTCCACCCTCTCACATTGAGAGTGCCTCATGCAGTCGCGATTATTTTACTGCAAGAGAAGGTAGCATATATTTCCCCTGCTAGGCACCTTTCCTGTATGACTATATTGTTGAGCCAACCTCATATGACAATTGAACGATGTACGACTTTGAACCCTTCTACCTTGCTCCCAACCCCTGCAGATGGCACACCACACAGCTGCCTGCAGGTGATTGAGCAAAAGACACTGCCTAGAAAAGACCTTACGAATGTTCCCTTGGATGATGCCGAGGTGACATACTATGTGGATGGCTCATGCAAAAGGGGTCCTGCAGGACAGAACCTAGTAGGATATGCAGTAGTTTCTGATATTGAGATTATAGAAGTGAAATCTTTACCACACAATTTATCTGCACAGGCAGCAGAATTGATTGCCCTGACATGGGCATGTACCTTAGCAAAGGGTAAATGTGTGAACATTTTTACTGACAGCCAGTATGCTTTTTCTACTGTACATGTTTTTGCGCAACAGTGGAAAAATCAAGGAATGATAACATCTACTGGCAAACCAATCAATCATGCACAGTTTATTTTAGATCTTTTAGAATCTATTCAGTTACCTCAGAAAGTAGCTATTTGTAAATGCACAGCTCATACCAAGCAACAGGACAAGATTTCAAAAGGTAATGCGAGAGCTGATACAGTTGCAAAGCAGGCAGCTTCAGAAGTATTTCTTTTAAATGAGGAATTACAACCCTCTGAAATTTTAGACTTAGAAATGTTAAAGACAATGCAGACACTTACTATGCAAGTTGACAAACAAAGATGGGTAAAACGAGGAGCAATTCTCGAAAAGGGGCTGTACATCTCTAAAGAAGGGAAACCGATATTGCCGTCTATTCTGTTTAGATATGCAGCTTTGTTGAGCCATGGGCAGTGCCATGTCTCAATAGGGGGGATGGTACAGCTGGTGAACCAAGTGTTCACGACATATGGATTCTTAAATTACTCTAAAAAATTCTGTTCGATGTGCCATGTTTGTAATAAACATCGTGCACAAGGGGCGTTAAAGCCCACGCAAGGGAGTTTCCCTACACCACCGTATCCGTTTCATACTATCTGTATGGATTTCATAGAGATGAATAAATGTGAAAATAAGAAGTATTGTCTTGTCATTGTAGATATGTTTTCCAGATGGGTGGAAGCCTTTCTGACTAAAAATCCAGACACAGCAACTGTGGCCAAAGTTCTTGTTAAAGAAATAATCCCTAGATTCGGCATTATGGAAAGGATCTACAGTGACAATGGCACACACTTCGTAAACCAGACCATACAACAGTTAAGTAGACATTTTGGTATTTCTTTAAAAAATCATTGTGCGTATCATCCACAATCTGCAGGGCTAGTAGAGAGGCATAATGGGATTTTAAAGAATAAGCTAAGGAAGTTAATAGTAGGAACGCAGAGAAATTGGGTGTACTGTCTGCCCCTGGCACTGTTGAGCATGAGAACTGTTCCGAATGCAAACAGATTGACTCCTTTTGAAAAATTATTTGTAAGGGCTTATTATATACCTCAGTGGAAATCTCTCATGCCCGCAGACCAGGAAGCTGACAGTACACTAGCTGAGTATATGCGAAACTTGTTAAATCCTAAACATTTGTTGCAGTCAAATTCTGTTTCAGATAAAGAACGAACCAGACCATCAGAAGTGGCAGTTTCTCCTGAAACCTGGATTTGGGTGAAGACAGTAAAGAAAAAGAATTGGGCATCACCAAAGTGGGAAGGTCCATATCAAGTGCTTCTGTTGACACCCACTGCAGTCAAAATTGCAGAGCGTGCCTTTTGGATCCACCTGATGCACTGTAAATTAGTCAAAAATTTTGAACTGGACAAAAATCTTGTCACATGCCAAGAGTAAAAATGATAGAGTCCAGAAGAAACAGGAATGCAGAACAACCCTTTCCTCAGAAGTATTGCATAATCATCCTGTTAACTCTACTAGTGACAATAATCTTTTTGTTGTGGCCTTTCCTTTTCCCAGCCACACAGACTGAACTGAATAAACCTGAAGCATTACTCATAGACTGGCATCCAAACTTTAACACTTACCAGGCAATTAAATATATGTATGCTGAGACTTTCAATGTTTCAAATTGCTGGATTTGCACAGCTTTGCCGACAGCATACGGGGGGGTTATTAATGACTACAGTCCCCCTAGGGTCAATGAGACCTGGGAGAACTTGATTTATGATACCTCAGCCATTATGTCACAAGATAAAATAGCATTGCACTTGTCTGTTCCACAAAAGGGAACTGTGTGTTTTTATAAAAATGATACTGTTCAGCTGGGTTGGAGCAATTGCAATGTGACTGTTCCTTATAAATGTTACACTAAAGGTAACAATGTAGATCTTTATTGTAATACAAACTATGATTCATTTCTTGGATTGATGCGCAAAACACTTGAAGTAAAACATAATTCTGTTCTTTATAAACAACTATCTATAATTGATAGAAAAATGTTTCATGCAGGGTGAGTGTATATTCATAGCAAGGTTACTACTAAAGTAAAGGATTGTTATTTTGTGTGTGGCAGAAATGCATACAAATTGTTACCTGAGAATTGGTCCGGCAGTTGTTTTTTGGGTTACCTGGTTCCGGCCATACGACACACTGCAGTTTTGCATCGAGGAAAAATTCTAAATGTCCGAGAGGTCGTCAAGAAACCTGTAAATCCAGTGGGACAAATCGATGCACATTGGAAAGACCATCATTCCATAAGCAATGGACTGACACATATGGACTTGAGTGATAGCATTATATCGTGAGCAGGCATATTACCGGCATATGGAGCAGGGAAATCGATCTGGGAGCTGAGAAAACTGTCGAAACTTCTCAAAGTAATGAGTAATGCAACTTTTTCTGCTCTCGAATTGGTGACTGATGAACTGAATGCTATGAGAACTGTAGAGCTTCAAAACCACATGGCTCTCGACTTCACCCTAGTGGCGAGAGGTGGTACTTGTGCTTTAATCCAAGAAGAATGCTGTTCGTATATTCCTGACCATAAACACGAGATAGACAATCATCTTGAGGTAATTCAGCAAGTGTCAGCCGTGACCAAACCAGGCCCAAACCCACTGACGGACTTTTTCCAGAAATGGTTTGGGGGGTGGGGTACCATCCTAATGAACATCCTGATTTTCATTTGTGTAGGAATGGTCCTACTGGGAGTATGTGTTTGTTGTGGCATCCCCTGTATGAAAATATTGATTAAAGATTTTATAGGCATGTCCGTTTCTGAAACCTTATATCAAAGTACTGAGTATGAAGAACTGTTAAAAGATTGAAAATGCTTTCATAAGTTTAAACTGAATGACTCTCTTAACTGCAAATCCTAAGTGGAAGAGGATAGGAGAAGAAAACAAACTGTTTATGTTTATTTTGAAAGTAGAATAAAAGTATTAAAAGGGGGTAAATGTTAGAAAAATATGTATTCATGTGTGTATTAGTAATATGCTTAGTGCATTTAGAGCTTGAAAAGGGTTAACATATTTATTCTATTTCATACTGTATAAATCTGTACAAACTGCAGATGCTTTCTGATCTTGTATTGTTAGCTAAAATCTTGCTTGTGCCTTGGAAATTTACTGAGAAGCAGATGATTCCTGCTTATGTTAGGAAAATAATGAATAGAACAATACTACTTGTATGAAGCTTAGACAAGAAGTTCCGTTTGTGCTGTGAGAAAATACACAGCTGTACTAGCTATAGATAATTAGGACAAAGCCTGTTTGAAAATATGAACTGCAATCAGCATTTGCTTGTATCTGAGTTAGAAGAGTACCTTGAAATGTAACACTGTACAATAGAAGCCTGTAAACGAATTAGTGCTCACCAAGGCCAGGTTGTTCTTCTCAAAAGTTTCTCACAAATCTAGTCATGTCATCAGAAAATCTGAGTAACATCTGCTGTAGAACAATACTGAAAGTTGTGTTTGATTACGTCAGCCATAGAAGGCCATGTCTTGTAAAATAGTATAAGAATAAGCATACTTCCTGTTAGTAGTTAGACAAGTTGTATTTGCATGTTTTTGTCTCCTTGCCGCAAGTAATTAAATATGCCTTAACTGAACCTTACATGTATTGGTCTTTGAAGTTTTTTCCTTTGACATATATATATATATATATATATATATATATACACATATATATGTACATATATATATATACATATGTGTATACATATATATATACACACACACACACACATATATATATATATATATATATATATATATATATAAATAAAGACTCATGGAGTTTTTTAGAAAAAATTAATAATCTTGAGTTTAATAGGAATGATCTTTTGATTACTGTGGATGTTAAAGATTTGTACATGATGATTCCACAGGTTACGGGTATGAGGCTGTCAGCCCAGCTATCTAGAATTTTGTAAATAATCATATGTCATTTGTGAATATTAATATGATCCATAGGCATGTCTTACAAGTGTAAGATAACTATGTTATGTGGATATTAAACTACTGGTGCAGAAGTGTGTGTTAAACTGTATGTTATGTACTGAGCTTTAAGAATATAACCCCAGTATACCCTACTGGAAAAGAACAGAAATGTATATAAACTATATTACTAGCAGAAGTTGGAACATACAGAGTTAACTTGCAAAACTTCAGGAAAATAAGTTAAAAGTGTCATACGATATGCTATAAAAAAGTTTAGTTTCAATGTAGCAAGCAGACACAGTGTCTAAAGCTAGAGGTTTTCCTATTGTCTGGAAACAGAAATAATTACTAGGTTTCAAATGTAAAAGTGTTGTTTCATGACTTCCAGTTCGAGGCAAGCATCTGAAGGTTAAGTATTTTCCACAGATAAATGTTAAATTCTGTTGGTATCTGTTAGCCTGGGAACTGAAGGCAGGTGACAAATAGTGATGTCACCCATCTAACCCAGCAGTAATGTATATTATTAATTTAAGAACTATCTCTCAGAGAAAGTCTGTGCATTTTGTATTTGTCTTTTGACCTGCAAACATCCTCTCATTAGCACTTGTCTTGCTAATAGTAAGTAACTAGATTACAGTGACTTTTGCTAGATATAGATAGGAATATAGCAAAGATTAGTTTAGGTGTTTTCTGTATTTATTTGAGACTGTCCTGCAATGTTGTTTTAAAATATTTCCTGTGATTCTGAACTCTGTAGTCACTATGCTGAGTTATTGAATATTGTCTTGTTCTTTTATTATTTATTATTAAATATATTTAAACCTTTAATTGTGGCTAATTTGTTTAGTGATATTTAAGCTCTTAGTATACTTGCATATGTATTTGGTGACACTGTATAGGCCACTCCAGTAGCCTTGCTGTTGGTCACACTTACCATTTGGATGATAGTAACATTACACAGTGCAATTAGTCATCCATTGGGAAGGCTTAAAGTAGCTGATAAGGGGTTATGTTGGCAGCGCTAACTACCTTATGGTCTGGGCAGAAGGGGGCATAGCTAGTAAATTTGTGTCAGCTTTTCCCAGGTGTGTGTTTGTGTATAAATCAAATCTCAAAATGTGTGTGCGTGTGTGTGTGTGTGTGTGTGTGTGTGTCAGCTTTTTGGGCAGGGACACAATGCACTGGCTGGACAGGGAGAGTGCTGGAAGGACTTTGCTTGGAACCTTGGCTAAGGACTCAACTCTATAGCGATGTGACTGGGGAGTATTATTGGGGAACTGGAGAAAGAGGGAGAGAGCAGCCCCAGACTGACTGTGATCTCTGTGTGCTCTCAAGGGAAATTGTACTTTACTGTGTGTGTACTTGTCATCCTCCCAATCTGCATGTCCCTCACTGGTGCTACTGGTGAGGATTGAGGCTCCTTGATTACTGGGACAGTGCAGGGGCATAGATAAGATAGGGGCAAGGCCAGTAATAATATATAACAGTGCACCAAATTTTAAAAATCTTTTGGAGAATTTGAGATATTCGGTAATGGATAAAATGGGTCCATAGAACAACATGAGTAAATGTGGATGTTGC